>NC_053157.1:130651257-130951257 GCF_016835505.1 Polypterus senegalus | reverse complement strand
GCTTGGTTTTGCAAACTGGCGGCACCCAGCGTCAAAGCAGTGCTACTGTTCCTGTGTGATTACTCATTATTTTCCTGACGCGGCTTTATAAATACACAGAAACTAACCGCATATTGTTTATTAGTGTAATGCATCTGATTGTAATTAACTCGTAACAATATAATGGTCCAGGGAACAGCCATAGTATTCCAAATATAAGAAACTGCTTTAGCGTTGTTACTCTCACTTCTTCTTCTTCTTCTTTCAGCTCCTCTTGTTAGGAGTTGCCACAGCGGATCATCTTTTTCCATATTTCTCTCACTGCACCACTCGGAGTATTTATATCACTGTGTCCGAGTGGGCAATCATAGCAGCAGCTAAACAGAAATAGAATTATCGGTATACGGCAATTAAGGACACGCTGTCTCATCCACTGCAGAATGTTTCAAAGCCTTTCCTGTACGGACCTCGCGGTTCAAAACAGTTTAATCCCTAGAACTTTAAATGCACCCAATCAATTGCTCCGTGTAGAACTGTTTGTACTTATAAGTACAATCACCTCACTGTAAACTTGCACTATAGTTATAATATCGCACAACCTAAGCTTACAGATGGCTTAACGTCTATTACAGAGCTGATTGTATGGCGATCGGTTACTTGGGGAAAGAAAAGCAAGGACTGCAGTGACGGCTACGCCAATATATATTGAATATAAAACAGAAAGATAAAATAACAACACAGCTAAAAACGCAGCGACAAATTTCGGCAAAAGTTAAACGCTTGTGTCATGAGCACAAACGTTCTTTAACTCCTATCATCATGAAAATGATATCACGTATACATCTCAGTATTTTAGTTATTCAGAGAGATGTAATATCACGAATGTAATGGACTCTGTGTCCAGTTGGAGGAAGAGAGCCGGTTTAAGAAGCAAGTAGTGATTCACACACATAGAGCACATAGAAAATCAAATACAAAACAAAGCATTTAACGTGCTACTTTAATTACAATGTGATTTTAGAAACTGGTTAATTAAACGATTTTAAGATGAATTTTATGATGTTCTGCTTTAATGACAAAATAAACTACGTGATTAAAGTGGAAATGTCGAGATTGAAGTGGACATTTCGTGCTTTTTCCCCACTGTGTGGCTTTTTTCTCCGTACCCTAATAAGCTTTCATATGACACTGAGACAGTGGACTACAACTCGGCTTTCCACGGCGACTTTGATATGCAACTTCTTTTTTATTTCCGGCACTGTGCGATTTTGTGGATGTGAGCTTTCAAGTTTCTCCAACACGCTATGCCACTCGATCAACTTCCTTTTGTTGATTATACCACGGCTTATTTGAACAAATAGTATGTTTTTCCTTTGCCTCCACTTGGTATTCGCTGAAAGTCTTATATTTTCCCCGTGCTTTTCCCATTGTCTTTTCACAGAAGGCGGCGCTTAAGGGCGATTTATATTGATTTGCATATTCAAATAGGCGTAATTCTGGGAGGATTTGGGGCGTTACATAATGCGGCGTGCACGAGCGTTAGTTTTCACGCTGGTCGGGATTTATGTAGCAGAAGAACGTGGAAGTTGGAGTACGCACAGATTCCTGCATCTGGATTTTTCTGTGCGTAAGCACATTTCGGCTTTTGTGCTTACGCCATGTTATAGTGCGAGTTCTACGCACGGCGTTATACATGAGGCCCCATATCTTTCACTTAACAAGCAAATGCAAAGCCTGGAGAGCTCCCTTTGAGCCTAAACTGGGAGGATGTAATTTAACAACACACTGAGGAATAAATAGGTTTTGGCAATATAGGGTGTTTAATGACATATTTCTAATGTTCTGCTATAAAACAATATATTTCAATCAAAATAAGGATGATTATAACATATTTTATTTTTATTATAATCTTTGCAAAAAAAATTGCAAAATAAATGGGGTTTCATGATCAGCAAAATGCATGCGATTGACACAGCTCTTTCCTCTGCTAATTCACTAACAACAACAACAACAACATTTATATAGCACATTTTCATACAAACAGTAGCTCAAAGTGCTTTACATAATAAAGAATAGAAAAATAAAAGACACAATAAGAAAACAAAATAAATCAACATTAATTAACATCGAATAAGAGTAAGGTCCAATGGCCAGGGTGGACAGAAAAACAAAAACTCCAGACGGCTGGAGAAAAAATAAAATCTGTAGGGATTCCAGACCATGAGACCGCCCAGTCCCCTCTGGGCATTCTACCTAACATAAATGAAACAGTCCTCTTTGGATTTAGGGTTCTCACGGAAGGGCACACTATGTGTCTCCCTCTCATTTACTGTTTAAATAAAATTCTCTAGTAAAATAAAAAGAAAAATTTTCAGTCATTACCTTCCTTATGTAGACATTTAGTTGTACAGTATGATGTAAGTTGTGTGTTGTAAATATTATGATAGTATAATGGCCACTTTGCCAGTTAAGATGGTATAATCATCGTGCTGATCTTGGTGATGTCAACCCTAAAGATGCACGAGAGACAGAAATAATACTTGATACATTTCTCGATGGTACCTGATGCATGCATATCTTTTGCTTCATCATCATCTGTACAAATTAAGAAACAGAAGTGTTTCTCATGGGTAGTGGAAGGGAGTGTGTCCGTGTGTATTACATTTTCCTGTAGGTAAACATAGTATTATGCAAAACAGAGTGTTTTGGAGTGTCTTCATGTGGTAATTACAAAGCATGTCACATAATTAAAAAATACACTGTGCTTCTCTTCTGTGATGTAATGGAGAACCATAAAATATCATTATTTTACTGGTTTGCTGAGAACTACCTGTGTTATGAAACTGCAGAATAAAACACAGACAGATGCAGTGTGAACGAGGCCCTATTTCTTGTTTTCCGCTCCAAAAAAACTTCAAGAAGGCCTCTGATTAGTGAGTTGTACATGGTAGGGTTAGTGATGTGAGACTGTATATAAAACGAAACCTATTGGTTTCGTGAATCACTATATTCATGACATATGAAATTTTTTGTAATAGTAGTTGGATTGATTTTTTCCTTTTTGTTTATAGCAACATGTGCTTAATTTTTATATTATAACACTTCTCTTGTATTGCATATTTTTGGAAAATAAAAATTCATAAGCATATGAATGAAGAGAAAATGAACACTGTTTATGGAAAACTCAATACATAGGAGAGAATTTTCCAACAGGCCACTGTCAGACATCATCATCCTTATGATGTAATACACAACTCATCAACTTTAGCACATCCAGAACCTCCAGGTCTGTTAATGGATAGTAAATAAGTGGGTGATGAAAAACTATTTTGAATTATATGTTTTTTTCTGTGCCCTATATAGATTATTGTGAAATGGGAGTTTAATAGTATCTACAGTTGTGCTTGAAAGTTTGTGAACCCTTTAGAATTTTCTATATTTCTGCATAAATATGACCTAAAACATCATCAGATTTTCACTCAAGTCCTAAAAGTAGATAAAGAGAAACCAGTTAAACAAATGAGACAAAAATATTATACTTGGTTATTTATTTATTGAGGAAAATGATTGAATATTACATATTTGTGAGTGGCAAAAGTATGTGAACCTCCAGGATTAGCAATTAATTTGAAGGTGAAATTAGAGTCAGGTGTTTTCAATCAATGGGATGACAATCAGGTGTGAGTGGGCACCCTGTGTTATTTAAAGAACAGGGATCTATCAAAGTCTGCTCTTCACAACACATGTTTGTGGAAGTGTATCATGGCACGAACAAAGGAGATTTCTGAGGACCTCAGAAAAAGAATTGTTGATGCTCATCAGGCTGGAAAAGGTTACAAAACCATCTCTAAAGAGTTTGGACTCCACCAATCCACAGTCAGACAGATTGTGTACAAATGAAGGAAATTCAAGACCATTGTTACCCTCCCCAGGAGTGGTCTACCAACAAAGATCACTCCAAGAGCAAGGCGTGTAATAGTCGGCAAGGTCACAAAGGACCCCAGGGTAACTTTTAAGCAACTGAAGGCCTCGCTCACATTGGCTAATGTTCATGTTCATGAGTCCACCATCAGGAGAACACTGAACAACAATGGTGTGCATGGCAGTGTTGCAAGGAGAAAGCCACTGCTCTCCAAAAAAACATTGCTGCTCGTCTGCAGTTTGCTAAAGATCACGTGGACAAACCAGAAGGCTATTGGAAGAATGTTTTGTGGACGGATGAGACCAAAATAGAACTATTTGGTTTAAATGAAAAGCGTTATGTTCGGAGAAAGGAAAACACTGCATTTCAGCATAAGAAACTTTGTGGAGGGTGGCCCAGACACGGACAGGCGGACACGTTCACGTCACCCACAACACGTTTATTATACATTATTTACAGTGCACACAAACCCCAAAGTCCTGGCCACAACTCAAAGCCTTTTCCTCCAGAACTCCGTCCTACTCCACTCCCGACTCTTGCCATTGTCTGAAGTGCGACAGCCTCTTTTATAAGCACCCAGATGTGCTCCAGGTGTGTTCTGGCAACTTCCCACCGACACACCCCAGTGTGGCGGAAGTGCCATCTGCATCCCCGAAAGCACTCCGGGCGTCCCTGCTCTTCTTCCCCCCAGCACGTGTGGCGGAAGTGCTGAGGTCCAGGGTCTCCAAGGCATTGGGGTGCCCCCTGGTGGTGTCCACGGGCCCCTATAGGGTGGAGCTTCAAAGCTCTGTACCCATGGCCCCCAAAGGCACCAGGGTGGTCGCTCCCACATGGTCTGGGGAAGGCGCAAGCCCTCCTCCGGTCCTCCTCGGCGTCCCGGTCATGTCGCCACCCCAGCCATCCCTGACACCTTATCCCATCTGTGAAACATGGTGGTGGTAATATAATGGTTTGGGCCTGTTTTGCTGCATCTGGGCCAGGATGACTTGCCTTCATTGATGGAACAATGAATTCTGAATTATATCAGAGAATTCTAAAGGAAAATGTCAGGATATCTGTCCATGAACTGAATCTCAAGAGAAGGTGGGTCATGCAGCAAGACAACAACTCTAAGCACACAAGTCATTCTACCAAAGAATGGTTAAAGAAGAATAAAGTTAATGTTTTGGAATGGCCAAGTCAAAGTCCTGACCTTAATCCAATCGAAATGTTGTGGAAAGACCTGAAGCAAGCAGTTAATGTGAGGAAACCCACCAACATCCCAGAGTTGAAGCTGTTCTGTACGGAGGAATGGGCTAAAATTCCTCCAAGCTGGTGTGCAGGAATGATCAAAAGTTACCAGAAATGTTTAGTTGCACAGTTGCTGCAAAGGGGGGAGTCACACCAGATACTGAAAGCAAAGGTTCACATACTTTTGCCACTCACAAATATGTAATATTCGATCATTTTCCTTAATAAATAAATGACCAAGTATAATATTTTGTCTCATTTGTTTAACTGGTTTCTCTTTATCTACTTTTAAGACTTGAGTGAAAATCTGACGATGTTTTAGGTCATATTTATGCAGAAATATTGAAAATTCTAAAGGGTTCACAAACTTTCAAGCACAACTACAGTATATTCCTGCTCGCAAGCTATACTGTATACACCATTATCTGCACAGCTTTGTAATTATCAAAGTTAAAGTAATCCTTTGTTAAAATGCATATTTTACATAATCTATGAAAGAAACACTGCAGCAACTTAATCATGACATATTTCTGAACAGTTATTTGCTAAATTTAATTTTACTAAAAATATAACAAATAAATGTGTTTACATAATTACTTTAAAAATATGTTTCAGTAATGAATTAATTAATGTAAATAAAAATGTGAATGTGGTACAAGTACTTTCTCAGTAAAATTTCTACCTCATTTTTTAATAAACACTGGTTCCAAATGTTTCTTGTAGTAATGTGTCAGAATCTTTTTTTTTTCTTGTTTTGGAATATTTTTGAAAGTATCCTTAGTCTCTTCACAAACACTGTATGTTTAAACCTTAGCAAAATCTATTTTTTTAAAGTCATTGAGAATCTAGCAATGCTACTTACAGTCTTCTAAATACAAGTATGTTCCATTACACTCACAAAAGAAAATCTTGTATTTCAACCTTAATTGAAACATGTTGTGTATCTGGCACAATCAAGGCACTGGGACAGTAAAAATTAAATCTACATTTTCAAAACACTATTGGTTCCTAAAAGAAAAAATCTTTATGCTCATTAAAATGTTACATGGAAGACCTTGTTTACGCAATGACAACAAGCAGAACACCATTCTCTAAGAATATCATTCTATGCATTTGTGCTGCACCGGAATTAATACAATTTCAAAAGTGCAAACCATAGACACCTCTGTAACCCTGGACTTTCTGAAATCTACGCAGAATGAGATCTCCAAAATGTTCCATCAGACATCACAATCTCATGTCACAGGTCTCCATCTTTCCCTGAGCTCAGATTCTCGTTGACCGCCATGGTATTTTATGGTGCTATTAAAAAAAATAAATCTAAGTAGACCTTAATTGTCTTATAGTTCTTTTTGAAATATTCGGGGTGGAACAATCCTCCTCAATAACCAGTTTCTAATTCACGGACACATAGACATTTATTATACATCTAAGTCTGGAGAAAAATAAAGTGCGCTCTTCTTTGACACAGTTCTTGGTTTTTTTTCCTCCCAGAGCATCATAAGAAATTGTTTCCAACTATGATGTCTTCATGGAAGTTAAAAGCAAGTCTCAAAAGGGAGAACAAAATATTGCAAATAATATTATGTTGTTTTAAAAATCAAAAGAAACAAATTAAGGGAAAAGTGACTAGATGATAAAAGGATCAGAATATGTGTTTTTAGAATAATTAAACTGCTTCAGTTTATTCACTTGAGTCACAAAAATGTGTACAATTTGAAGACATCTGCTTGATAACAGTCTTCTTTACCTTGGCAAATTTATTAGCTTGTTATGTGGTTATAAATATCACTGCTACAAATGTAAGTTTAGTAGTTTTAAGCCATTTAAGTTGTTTGTTTTAATATGTATTTTGATAGACTTGGTAAATTTGCATTTCAGTGATTTTTATGTCACTCAATTTGGCAATTTCATTTTATACATATATATGTATTTGTATTGTGAATCTCATTGTTTATGGTTTCCCCCTCATCCCAAAGACATGTATGACTCTAAATTTGGTGGATTAGAGGAAATATTAGTAGGTAGGTAAATGTACCCTATGATGAAGAAGCCCATTGGGCTGCTCTTCTGCCTACTGCTGTCTAACCTTGGAACTGAAGGCCATGTAAGTGGAATGGTGAATGTTTTATATGTCCATTTATGGTGTCTTGTCGATTATTGGTTTCTGGCCATCTTTGCAACCCAATAAAGAAAACGATATCTGGGAAATTTAGCCCATTTGTTTAACTAACATACATGTCTTAGATACAAGGGGGGAAACCCAGAGTACTTGGAACATAGCAAAGTGAATATAAAATGTATGTCGGTAACTGATATATAGTATATTGTAAATTGCTCTTTTACACACTGACAGAGAGGGGTATTATTGTGCATTAGAAATGTGTCCTGCTGTTTTTAGAGTTCTGTGAAGTTTATAGGGGTCATGGTCAGTTAGTATCTAAAGGAGTTCATTTTCTGAAAATGATTGGGAAGAACTAGTTATCTATTCGAAACACTCATTGGTATGGAAATTAAATTTGAATAACCAACATAAAATAGTGCTTTGTTAAAAATAAACTCTGGTGTAACAGGGAGAGCTGCATGATTAGTTCAGGACTTGTACAGAAATAATGTAGTGATTATCATATTTTCCTTTAATTTTAAGCAGCATTTAGAGAGCTGAAATAAGACTTAATCTGGTGAGACAAGACCAAGGAAATAAGATTAGCTGATTCACTCTGTATGCAAGGAATGATAATCAAGTGACAATTTCATCAGTAATAAGGACTCATATTACTGAAGCACACAATTTTGGAAGCAAGCCACCCTCGTCACCTTGTTAGATGGTGTTTTGATTAATTTACCGAAAATATTGCACTGAGTCACTGAAAGTGAAGAATGGAAAACACTTAGCTTGCAGAGCTTATTAGCATACATGTCACAGTATTGTTGCTTGCAAGAAAAATATTTTAAATATATCCCAGTACAATTATTTTCAGAGAAACACAGAAGAAATATAACCGTATGTCTTGAGCTAGATATATCTCTCGTTTAATTTCTTGCAAACATTTGGCCCAAGAGGCACAGAATCTAAATACTGAGTGCCATTGCTTCATGTGTGGAAGGCAGATGTTTGTTTAGCCATTTATTATATCTCTGTCTGTAATTCTGCTATGAGAACTTCCCTAAACTCTAAACACTGACTTTCCTACAATAACATTCAAAGCCTTAAATAGGACTTTTAAATAAATTCTGTAAACAACGTGAAGTTTACATTGAAAAGAAAAAGTGAAAATTTCATACCTTCATGTGTCCTTTAAAAAAAACTGCATGCAGCCTTTAAACATATACATATATGGTCCCTCTAATGACTCACAGCTTCCTATGGTTTTTTATATTGCTTTTTATTTAAGATGAGGAGGCAATGCCTGCTATTTCTTAATTGGTGAACTAAGGTCTATTCAGTGTTAACCATGATCATTTCAAGGCAAACACACACTCAAACAAACATTTGATACTGTCATAGTACAGGAGTTGAAAAAGGACCCCATAGCGGTAGATGTGCACTGTATTACAACAGATTATGCAAACCTCAGAGATACTCCAATTGAAATACCTAAAGTAAGCTGTATTTTCTTTTTACTGTTGGCACAGCAGTCTGACTATAAAGAGCAGTTAATCTTTGTACAAAGGTACATTGTTGGGAGAGGAGATTTCAGAAAGTAGTAATTTGTCACTTTGCTCTGAGTAATTACCTAAAAATAAAACAAAAGTCAAAACACCCACATATTTGTTGCAAAAAATGGTTGGTTTAATGGCAGATTGTTAACATGGCATTGCACATTAAAAGATTCAGCATAATGTGCTTCAACAACTGTTCTACAGATGGGTGAACTTACTTATGATAGGCCAACTGTTATTCTGTGCAAGTTGTCAGTGCTGGATACACCATTTACATGACAATTTACATTCTACCCACAAAATAAAGTACAGTGGTATAAGTTAAGCTATATTTGCTTTTAATGTCAATACCTGCAGGATTTAAAAACATCTAGCTCCTTCGCTTATCTCACAGCATGCTAATGAGTTGTGCAGGTAGTATACACTGTAGTAGGTTTTTTGACAAAAATTAAAAACAAGCATTAGATACAAAACTCATATTTTGTGTTGCTGAAGAACCATAGATGCCATATTTGGTTAAATAAATAAATAAAGTCCCTATAAAAAAAATTCACCCTAACCCTACCCACAGCTGATTTAATTTGGCCCATCAACAGAAAAAGACTCTTTAATGTGAAAAAGTGAAAACAGATCTTTGCAGAATGGTATGAATTAATTAAAAAATTTAAATCACAAAGTAATTGATCACATTAGATTGTCCCCTTTAATATGACACACCTAAAGCATCACTGGTGAAGGCAATTGGTTTAAGAAGCCCCATAAATAGTTCAATGAAGATCACTATTCTGAGGTGTCAATTGATTTTAGTCTAAATGCATCAGTATGAGGAAGGTCCAGCTTCTGATGAGTCAATATGGTGACCTAACCTACACAATGATGCATATTGAGCTCTGTACTGTTCTTGCTGTTATCAAGTTCAGTCACATTTGGTGAACTGTGCATGCTTACACCCTATATTTGGGTTTAGCTACTCTATGAATTAAATTACTCTTGTTTTATTGAGTGTGCCATTGCTAATATGAATCTGTTACATTCCTCATGACTTTAATCAGTGCTTAGACAAGCATGTTTACACACATACATAATGCACTGTAGCAGTAATAGATTACCAAGAAATTCTCTAAAGATGACAAAATACCCTGGTCATTAAGTTTGTCCATCCTACAAAACATCTTACTGGAAAAAGCGTGGATCATGATAAAACATTAATGCAAGGCTTTTTTTCTTTTTTCAAATATATGATTGATAGATAGATAGATAGATAGATAGATAAGGGGAAATTCACATAATCCAGCAGCAGTATACTGATACAAAGAAAAAGTGTCCAGGGAGCAATTCCACATAAAAGAAAGTGGTAGAAGTGATCAGTGAAATAGAGAAAAATAGAGATAAAAAGTGATAAATAAGTGAACACTTCTCTGTTATTTTTACTGTAAACTTCTATCAAGATACTTTTCCAGAATACCTCAGCAATGATAAAATCTTCTCTTTTGGCAATTGGCTAGGAGAAATAAAAATTAAATGTGTTTTTCAGCATTTGAAATTGTTTTCAAGGAGAAGGCAATAAATGAGCATTAAGCAAACTATTACCTATACAGGAAGGGACATTCAGCAGTTATACATAGGGTGGTGTCACAGAGCCCTGCTTTTAGGATGGAGAAGGGCTTGTCCAACTCTTCCACCATAAAATACTTTACATTATTGCTATACTTACTGGTCCTTTCACCTCTGTTTTTATTGTCTTTTTCCAAATTGGGCTTCCCAAGGAATGTGCTTCCAAATATAGGCAACGATAACCTTATTTTGGATAATAAATGGAGACAGATGTATCATTCACAAAATTGACATTGGTTATATGAAAAGCCAATTAGTACTGATGAACATTTTAACAATCTCGACAAGAACAGGCAATTCAGCCCAATAAAGCTTGCCAGGCCTGTCCACTTATTTAATCCAAAATAACATCGACTAGTTTTAAAAGTTGCAAAAGACCTACAATTTACCACACTACTTGGTAACTTGTTCCATGTGTCTGTGGTTTTTTCTGTAAAGAAAAACGTTCCAATGTTTCTGTGAAATTTACTCTTAACAAATTTCCAACTGTGTCGCCATGTTCTTTATTAAATCATTTTCAATCGACTGTACTAATTTTAAACACTTCAGTCATCTCATTCACAATCTTCTTTTTCTTAAACTGAAAAGGCTCAGTTCTTTTTCTCTTTTCAAATCTTTCCTCATAACTCATCCCCTGTAGCCCTGGAATCAGCCTAGTTTGTCTTCTCTAGACCTTTTCCAGTGCTGCTATGTCCTTTGTGTAGTCTAGAGACCAGTTAGGTTCTGTCAGACCTCCAGGTGAGGTATAAGCAGGGTATTATAAAGCTTGGGCATAATTTCCATGGACTTGTACTCAACACATCCTGCTATAACATTCGGTTATCCTTCTTAATGGCTTCTGAACACTATCTGTCAGATAGTTTTGAGTCCACTACAATTCATAATTCCTTCTCATAAGGTGTATTTTCAATTTTCAGACCTCCCAATTTTACTTCCTTTGTGTTATACTTCCAATCCATCTAGTTTGGCATTATGTGCAAATTTAACCAGCTTTTTGCTATGTATGTATGTATGTATGTGTATATATATACATATATATATATATATATATATATATATATATATATATATATTGTGGACGCGGCCCTGACACAGACAGGCGGACATGTTGTAAATCACCACCACATGTTTATTTACACAATTATTTACAGATTGCACAGGTTACACAGACCCCAGTCAATGGTCACTCAGAACCCAGTCACGTGCACAAAACCCCAAACAAAGTCCTGGCCACAAATGCCTTTCTTCGGGCCGCCTCCACACCTCCTCTGTGCTTCGTCCTTCCTCCTCCCGACTCCAGCGCTGAATGAATGGAGACGGCCCCTTTTAAACAGTCCCCGGATGAGCCCCAGGTGTTCCTGGCATTCCTCCTCTGCCCACGCCCCAGCGTGGCGGAAGTGCCAGCTGTCCTCCCGGCAGCTCTCCGGGCGCTGTCCTAATTAACTAACCCCTACTCTCTCTTCTTCTTCTCTTCACTTCTTCTTTTTCCGGTTTCTACATGGTGGTGGCCTGCGCCACCACCACCTACTCAAAGCATTATGATGCTCCAACAGTGATGGACTAAAAGCCAGAAGTCTACGTGACCATCATCATCAAATCCTTCCGTGAGAACCCTAAATACAAAGAGGACTGTTTCATTTATGTTAGGTAGATTGCCCAGAAGGGACTAGGCGGTCTCATGGTCAATCACAAATACAATCCTCCACTCCCAGACGCATTGCCACCCTTCCACCCAGCTCAGCTCGCCCTCTGGGAGCTCCACAGATCTTTTATACACCCTGACCCGGAAGTGTTCCCAATCCCCAGTTCTTGTGATTCTTTATCACTTCCAGGTCAGGTACAAGTCCTTTTCTTCACCCCAGAAGTACGTCACTTCTGTTGTCGCTCTTCCTATGACGCACTTCCGGGTTATAGGGCACATATGATTCTTCGGCCCTCCCTGCAGCTCCCTCTTGCAGCCCCTGTGGAATCCAGCAGGGCCATGTATAAAAACTACATAGTCCATGATTCCCTGCTGGTCTTCGGGGCACCTCCATACTGCAGGGAGGGCTCCATCTGGCGGCCTGGGGGCATTGGCCGGCCAAATACCACTATATATATATATATATATATATATATATATATATTGTAAGCTGGAGGGGTGATCCCACCCCAAGAGGACACAGACGCCCCTGGGAATACCCCTGAAACACAGTCTACCTTCACATTGCTCCTTACCCTTCTCTTGCGCTATAACACATAATAAAGACCTCACACGGTACTCCGCTTACTTAAAAGCCTTGTGCAGCACCTGTCAGTTTTGGAATTGATTGTTTTGCTTTTATCTCTCTCTCTTTCTGACATTCTCTGTTAGCGGAACTATCATCTCTGACTTGTCATGGAGCACGTTAAAGCTTTTGAAAAAGAAACAAGTATTTGTTTACAGTGTTTGAATAAAATTCCTGTTTTCTACAACCTCCTGTATTTCTGTGCAAATCTGTGACCCAAGTGTGACTATATATATATTGTGGTGTATGACCGGCCGTTTATCCCGGCCAATACCCCCAAGCCGCCAGGTGGAGCCCTCCTTGCAGTATGGAGGTCTCCAGAAGACCAGCAGGGCATCATGGACATTGTAGTTCTTATACGCAGCCCTGCTGGATGCCATGGGGGCCACTAGGAGAAGCTGCAGGGAGGAATAACGGGTATTTTCCCTATGCCCCAGAAGCACATGTGGACAAGGGGAATGACGTGCTTCCGGGGTGAAGAAAAGGACTTTTTATCTGACCCGGAAGTGATTGAGAGTCACATGGACTGGGGATTAGAGCGCTTCCAGGTCAGGGTATTTAAAAGGATTGTGGGAGCTCCCAGATGGTGAGCTGAGCTGGGTGGAAGGGTGGCAACGCGTCTGTGAGTGGAGGATTGTGTATTATTGTTATTAGTGATTGTTATATGAGTAAAGTGAAGGAGAGGGTGCTTTGTGCACTGTGGCGATTTAATAAAGTCAACTATTGGACTTTGACCTGGTGTCTGGAGTCGTAAACAGGGGTTCAAGGGAGCGATAGCGCCCCCAATCTGTCACAATATATATATATAAATATATATATACAGTATATATATATATTAACGCAGTGGCCGTAGTACTGATCTTTGTGGAACACCACTCTTGACTTCACCCAATTATGTTTCCTTCCACCATAACCCTATGCTTCCTGTGTTTGGGACAATTTTTCACCAATCAGTTTGATACCCAACCTTTCATGTGGCACCTTATGAAATGATTTCTGAAAGTCAAGCTAAATAATATCATATGCTCCACTTTCATCATATCCTTTTCTTGATTTCCCAAATAATTCCAGCATGTTAGTAAAACGTGACCTCCCTCTTCTGAACCCATGCTGACTGTTCAGTAAAACTCCTGTTCTTGTCAGGTGTTGCTCAAAATTTTTACAGAATAATTCCTTCCATTAATTCACCTGTGATGAATATTAAACATACTGGCCTATAGCTGCTTGGACCTGCCCAATCAATCCTTTTTGTATAACATGGTGATATATGCCATTTTCAAATCTTTCGGAATTTCCCCATGCACAGTGACTTCTTAAAAATATGCGTCCTAAAAACATGATGTAAGCATTTATTTGTCTGAATTATCTGACCTAGAAATTCCAAGTACAAGAGTTTAAAAATATATTAATAAATGAAATGTGAGTCAACCCCGTACTGATGAGAATTATGGATATTGTCAGACTCATTATAAAATAAGCTGTAAGCCCCACATACACACTAACAAGATGTAACATCTCTTTCACAGTAGACATGTACATCTCATCCAAACCATAGCAAATACTATCTGGCACTTCATAATATATTGGAATTTAAATATCGACTTAAGCCATCTCACACTGTTTCGGCACCAATTTGATTCCATTCTGATTTGCATACTCTTATTGACGATTACATTAATTTGCATAGTAAAAAAAAATTAAGCAGAGGGTTTACCACCTTCCAAACCCATATTCTAGAGGTAAACAGCTTTATTGCTTCATAAAATCAATAAAGGCTTCTCTGCAGCATATGTGGCCTATGACGGTGCCTTGTACTATGTGAATTTTTGACTTTAGTTAGAACAAGCTTAACAAAAAGAAGTAGAATACACTTGATGCAGCTATTATAGTATGTGATTATATTTTCTGTTACAGTATACAGAGTATCTGTTATAAGAAAGATGCTGTACTCCTGGGACAAACACTCAACAGAGAGAAGTTTAATGTCAACAAGCAGTGCTGGTTTAACAAGCTGAGCTTAGTCACATGCATGCTGGCTGCTTGTTTCTTTTTCTTTTTATTATACATTACCCTTTTTCTAGTATGCTCATTTCATTTCAGTTTTGGCTCACTTTTTTTTGATCAGACGTTTAAGATATGGCAAAATAAGAACCTACAACCCTTTAAAAATAGATAAAGTTTGCATCACATAAATAAATCTGGAAACCATTTCACTAGCCATTAAAATTTAGCTTATTTCTAATTACTGCTCATGTAGAATGCTGGGTCTTTATATTTCTTCTCAGAACTAATGTGTTTTGGTTTGTTACATTAAAAGTATCTGGCTTGCCACTTAGTAAAAACCTTGGTTCCAGCCTCATCATAAAATGATCGATCTATTATCATTATAAATTTAACTGCCCTGTTAGTATTTGTGGAAAGAGAGGCAAATATTGTGTCACAGTCTGGTTTATAAATTATTTTTGTTCAAACTTTTCCTTGTCCTCTAAACATTTACTTAAGTATGGTTTTGGGGTTTATTAGACCAAGGAATCTAATGGTAATATTCATTTTTGGTTTGTTGTGTTTGTAACCTTGGTAAGACTTAATCTCACTCTCCCATGGTGGCATCTTCTTTTCCTTATAGACATGCTAGAGGCTGGTTGCTAGGGCGCAATGCCCTATTGCTGGTAGATGGGGAGGTTTATGCAGAGAAGCAGAGAGCGGATCAGCGAGCGGAAGCAGAGAGCGGATCAGCGAGCGGAAGCAGAGAGCGGATCAGCGAGCGGAAGCAGAGCGGCGGCGTCTCCCACAGGCACGTAGCCCTTCGAAAGCACCCGAGCAAGTTCACCTGAGGTAAAGCCGGCAGCTGACCAGTAGAAATAACCGGCAGTGAGAAATTAAAGTCGATCGCTCAGCGGGTGGTGGAAACTTAAAGCGACGGTGATTCAGCTGAACACGGAAAGCGCCAAAGCACCTATAAAAACGGCAAAGATGACTTCAACATTTAATGTAAGTTCTATCTGCTCTCTGCCCATCGAGGGCACGTTTATTTGTTGTGTGTCCTGCAGTATGTACAGCTCAGGTTTTCCGGCCGACAGTGCAGATAGCTTCACCTGCCAAAAATGTTTAGTTAATTTAGAGTTGGTCGGGAAAATATGCGAATTGGAGGACCGCGTTAGGAATCTGATAGCGATTAGGCAAACCGAAAATTGGATCGACTCGGTTTGTTTAGACAATTCGGCTACATCTGATTCGGCTTCAGTCTCTCCAGGTCCCACTGTAGTCAGTGCGAGGCCGAAATCAGCAGCACCAATTCAGCCACAGGGCGAGTGGGTAACAGTAAGACGGGGGTCTAAGAATCCAAAATTTAGTCCCCCAGCACCCAGGTCACCAATTCGGACCCAGAACAGGTTCTCAGCTCTCCGCAGCGCGCCTGTGGAAACTGAGAATAATAAAGTGCTCATAATTGGCGATTCCATAGTGCGGAATGTTAGAATTCCAAACTATGTTAAACCAGCAGTTAATGTTAAGTGCCTTGCAGGGGCCAAGATTTCTGGCATAAAGGCCGCATTGGACCGTGTTGCCGACGATGAAGTATCTACCTTATTGCTGCATGTCGGCACTAATGATATTTATTTACAGCAATCTGAGGTATTAAAGCGAACTTCATCTCTATGCACCAAAGCTAAAACAAAATGTCGGAATTTAATTGTATCTGGTCCCTTACCAAGATTATATAGAGGGATGTGATTTATAGCAGATTGCATTCCTTTCACTGCTGGCTAGAAACCTGGTGTGCAAATAAAAGCATAGCATTTGTGAACAATTGGGATGATTTTTGGGAAAGGCCTGGATTTTTCAGAAGAGATGGTCTTCATCCTAACTGGAGGGATCTTATGTATTATCCCAAAATATGGCAGCAAAACTGCCTGGTTGACTGATTAGAGCACCATCCAGGCCGCAGTCATGTGATCTTAAATCACAGGCTGTTCTTTATCCCACCTGTTATTTTCCTGAAGCTGTTACCCATAATCCCTGTTGTGGGGCATCCAGTAAATTTAGTCTTGATACAAACCATAAATTAATTGATAACCAAAAATAAGGTGTATAATTAGACCAAGGGATAAAACCAGACACTCCACCAGGGGCATCTGTAATAGAAATTTAATTCAAATTAAAACAAAAATATATCAGCAGTTCAGAAAGAACCATGCAGTTTTAAATGCTGTTTATTGAACATTCGCTCTCTTGGCACTAAAGCTGTTTTGGTAAATGATATAATATTAAGTACAAAATCTGATCTGTGTCTTCTTACTGAAACCTGGCTTAGTAAATGTGACACTGTTCCCCTAGCTGAGGCGTCACCAGATGGATACTCGTTCCTTCATAAGTCTAGAGATTCTGGTCGAGGAGGAGGCCTTGGAATAATTCATTGTAACAAAATGCAAATCACTCCTAAAAATTTAGGCAACTTTACATCCTTTGAGGCATTCATTTTAAATATTAAAACAGATTCCAACACAATTATAGTGCTAGTCTACAGACCACCAGGGCCATATTCATTGTTCATGACTGAATTTAGCAACCTTCTGTCTGATTTGGCTATAAATTATGATCACGTAGTTCTGATGGGGATTTTAATGTACACATTGATGTGGAAACTGACACTTTTAGCAAATGTTTTACTTATTTGTTAAATTCAGTAGGATTTTGTCAGATTGTCAAAGGTCCAACTCATAATCATAACCATACATTAGATTTAATTATAACTTACAAAGTTGAAATTCAAAATTTAAATATTACTCCATTAAATGTAGTTATTTCCGATCACTTCTTAATTACGTTTGATTTAGTTCTGCCCATGCCAGCGACTCGCAGATTAAAACAAAGACAGTGCGACATCTAGATTGTAATTCTGCTTCAAAATTTATAGATACCTTGAGTAAGTCGAGTGTAATTGTGGAAAACCATTTAGATCAGTTAACATCAAATGTAAACGTGGAAAACAATTTAGATCAGCTAATATCACATTATAATGTGACCTTGAGAGATGCTCTGGACACAGTGGCTCCCCTAAAACAAAAGTGATCAAAGCACATAGAAACTCTCCCTGGATTAATGAAAACACTCGAGCTCTTAAATTAGAGTGTCGAAAACTGGAGCAGATGGAGAACAACAAAGCTACATGTCTTTCAAATTGCATGGACAGAGAGTGTAATAAATATAAAAAGGCCCTCTTTAAAGCTCGCTCAGAATACTATTCTACATTAATAGATAGCAATAATAAAAATCCTAGGGTACTTTTTAGAGCAGTGGCTAAATTAACAAATGGGAATTCAGATCAACAGTGCAAAATACCAACAGATATTAGCAGTACAGACTTTATGAACTTCTTCAATGAGAAAATTAAAAATATAAGATCCCAGATCTCAGCATCACAGTACAAACCAAATACTAGCTTAGCAGACCCTGCCACATTGCATTCAGCACTTTAATAATTTTAATCCTGTAACTCACCAGGAAGTCTTAACTTTAATTACTAAAATGAAGCCCACTACTTGTTCCCTAGATCCAGTGCCAACAAAACTAGTAAAACTGCAATGGATGTTCTTGCAGCCTATTCTAACATTATCAATAGTTCATTACTGCATGGCACCGTACCTGATGCACTAAAAGTGTCAGTCATTAAACCTTTACTTAAAAAGTCAGACCTAGACCCACACATACTAAATAACTATAGGCCTATTTCAAATTTACCATTTCTCTCTAAAATACCAGTCAGCTTCAGTCACACCTTACGTGTTACAATCTATTTGAGAAATTCCAGTCTGGCTTTCGCACTGGTCATAGTACAGAAACGGCACTAACACGGGTTGTAAATGACATTCTGATATCCTCTGATGAAGGAAATTCCACTGTAATTATGTTGTTGGACTTAAGTGCAGCATTTGACACCATTGACCATTCTATTTTACTGCACAGGCTAGAAAACGATGTTGGGCTTACAGGCCCGTGCTCGCTTGGTTCAGTTCTTATTTATCAAATCGATTCCAGTATGTACAGAAATGTGCAGACAGTACTCCATCATTATACACAGAAGTTCAATATGGTGTCCGCAGGGCTCAGTACTGGGACCTTTACTGTTTTCACTTTACATGCTTCCACTGGGATCTCTCATTAGGAAACATAATGTTAATTTTCACTCGTATGCAGATGACACCCAGTTATACCTTTCATTTAAATCAAATGAAGTTTCTCCGATGTTGTCTTTAATTAGTTGTGTTAGTGAATTAAAGGAATGGATGAATGAGAACTACTTGTCTTTAAATACAGATAAAACAGAGATGTTAATTGTTGGAGGGAATGACGCTGATCACAGCAATATTTTGTCGTCATTTAACTCAGTTGGAATCCCAATTAATTTTACTGAATCAGCCCGCAATCTAGGAGTTATCTTTGACTCTAGCATGTCATTTAAAGTGCATATTACAAAGTCGTCCAAAACATGTTTTTCCATCTTAAAAATGTTAGGAAATTAAGGCGCTTTCTAAATAAACAGGATTGTGAGAAATTAATTCATGCATTTATCTCTAGTAGGATTGACTACTGCAATGCGGTGTTCACTGGCTGTTCAAACTGTTCTCTATACAGCCTCCAGTTAATCCAAAATGCGCTGCAAGAATTATTACAAGAACAAGAAAATATGAACACATAACCCCAGTTCTTAAATCTTTACACTGGCTCCCAGTTAAGTTTAGGGCAGATTTCAAAATCCTCCTTTTAACATATAAAGCATTAAATGGCCAAGGTCCGCTTACTTGTCTGAACTTATCATGACTTACAAACCTGAGCGCACATTAAGATCTCAAGATGCCGGTCTGCTTAGGATTCCAAGGATTAATAAAATAACAGTGGGAGGTCGAGCTTTTAGTTACAGGGCCCCTAAACTGTGGAATGGTCTTCCTGCTTCCATAAGAGATGCCCCTTCAGTCTCAGCCTTTAAATCCCGGCTGAAGACTCACTACTTCAGTTTAGCATATCCTGACTAGAGCTGCTGATTAACTGTACATACTGCATCTCTGTTGTTAGTCATTAGCACTATAACATAAGTAACATGATAATTATATTTGAATACTAACCCTCACCTATTCTGTTTCTTTTCTCGGTACCCAAATGTGGCCATTGGTGCCACGCCCACCTGCCAAGTTGTTTGCCTGCTTATGGTAAAGTCATCCCTGATGGAGGATCACAGGAAGCATGGGAAAGAGGGTCCTTTCATGGAGCAACGTTTCAGCCGTGGCATGGCCAAATGGGAGGCAGCTAGATGGATGAGGTCTCCAGGACTCTAAAAATATCCAAACCTAATTATGTCATATCATCTACTGTTTAACCGTACTTCTAAAATTTTTATTATTATGCTGTCTTAAGGAATTGTTCTGTTCTGTATATTGTATTGTATTGACCCCCTACTTTTGACACCCACTGCACGCCCAACCTACCTGGAAAGGGGTCTCTTTTTGAATTGCCTTTCCCGAGGTTTCTTCCATTTTCCCTACAAGGTTTTATTGGGAGTTTTTCCTTGTCTTCTCAGAGAGTCAAGGCTGGGGGGCTGTCAAAAGGCAGGGCCTGTTAAAGCCCATTGCGGCACTTCCTGTGTGATTTTGGGCTATACAAAAATAAACTGTATTGTATTGTATTGTATTGTTTTAAAATGCTGGCACCACATGTATTTAAATCATCCAAAATTTGAATTCAAGAAAGAAAAAAATGTGTATTATATCATATTGTTAATTTTTGAATTTTACTGATTACTATTTTTTTTCATCCATCTGATTATGATCTAGTTTATTGGCACTGGTTACATATCGTCATATTAGCTTCTGACTTACCCCTTTGTGCTTTGACTACAATTCTGGCTACATGTCCATTTTCTCAGTTACATTCAGAGCAATCAGACAGGAGGGTGATTAGAGCGGATTTCAATGGGCATGTTGGTGAAGGGAACAGTGGAAACGAGGAGGAGATGGGTAGGTATGGAGAGCAATGAAGAAGGTCTGAGGATAGTGGATTTTGCCAAATGGATGGACATGGCTGTGGTGAATACGTATTTTAAGAAGAGGGAGGAACATAGCATTACGTACAAGAGTGGAGGAAGAAGCACACAGGTAGATTACACCGTATGCAGAAGAGTTGATCTGAAGGTGATTGTAGACTGCAAAGTGGTAGCAGGGGAAAGTGTAGTTAAGCAGCATAGGATGGTGGTCTGTAGGATGATGTTGGAGATCAAAAAGAGGAAGAGAGTGAGGGCAGAGCCAAGGATCAAATGGTGGAAGTTGAAAAAGGAAGACTGCAAGGTTGAGTTTAGGGAGGAGGTGAGACAGGCACTGGGTGGCAGTGAAGAGTTACCAGACAGCTGGGAAACTACAGCAGATGCAGTAAAGGTAACAGCAAGAAGGGTGCTTGGCGTGACATCTGGAAAGAGGAAGGAGGAAAAGGAAACCTGGTGGTGGAATGAGGAAATACATGAGAGTATACAGAGGAAGAGGATATCAAAGAAAAAGTGATATAGTCAGAGAGATGCAGAAAGTAGACAAGAGTACAACTAGATAAGGCGCAAGGTGAAGAGTGAGGTGGCAAAGGCTAAAGAAAAGGCGTATGATGAGTTGTATGATAGGTTGGACACTAAGGAGGGAGAAAAGGACCTGTACCGATTCGCTAGACAGAGGGACCAAGCTGGGAAACACTGCACTCCTGTTCAGTTTGACAACACTTTTAAGCTTATTATGTTAAAACATCTCCCATACACTAACTTTTATTATTATATATGGGAGCCAATTACAAAAATTAGGAATGCCAGAGCCTTACCTAGATGTACTGTATTACCATGAGCTGGGTAAGACTTACTACGTTTCTCTACTCCTGCACATTAATATTAACACACACACTCAAAGATCCTATTTACACAACTACACATGAGTGATGCCCTACTGTCAGCCACTCTTGAGTATCCCACATAGCATCCTATCCAGACACACACAGATCATAGTCATTCAATTATGTAGGAGTGATGCTCTACTGCACTTCACTCTGTAATATCCCACATAGGATCCCTTCCACATAAAAACGCAAAAATGGTGCCTCAAACCTGTCACTTCTTAGTACTCAACATAGGGATTCACTATCACCAGCACTACGAAAAATATATGGGTGTCTTCAAGACAAGACACATGCCACTTACCAACCAATGGAGTCTTAATTCTACTGCACTTGTTCTTCTAGTGAGGATCGATCTCTCAGCCTTGATAACCCTGTAGGCAAGAAAGCAAAAATCTTCCCATGTGGTGCTCTAATATGTACTTCAATCAATCAATATCTAGAGACAAAGATAAAATATGCTTATTAAAGTATAACAAAACCAAAAGAAGAAAAGTATAATCTATACTAGGGCAGCAGTAGCTCAGTCGGTAGAGTGGGTTGTCCAGCAATCGGAGGGTCGCAGGTTTGATCCTGGCTTCTGGCATGAGAATGCAGCTGTTGTGTCCTTGGGCAAGACACTTAACCTACCTTGCCTGCTGGTGGTGGTCGGAAGGATTGGTGCCGCCAGTGTTCGGCAGCCTCACTTCTGTCAGTGTGCCCCAGGGCAGCTGTGGCTACATAGTAGCTTATCATCACCAGCGTGTGTGAATGGGTGAATGACTGTTGTGTTGTAAAGTGCCTAGGGGGGTTCTTGAACTCTAGTTAGGCACTATATCAAATACAGGCCATTTACCATCTATACTAATAAAAGGCAAAGCACTGACTCATCACTAATTCTCCAACTTCCCGTGTGGGTGGAAGGCTGAAATTTGGCAGGTTCATTCCTTACAGCTTCCTTACAAAAGTTGGGCAGGTTTTATATCGAAATTCTACGCGTAATGGTCATAACTGGAAGCAGTTTTTCAACATTTACTGTAATGGAGATGAGCTTCAACGCCGTGGGGGCGGAGTTTCGTGTGACATCATCACGCCTCCCACGTAATCACGCAGTACATAGAAAACCAGGAAGACCTCAAAAAAGCGCTCAAGAAAACATGCATTATATAATTGAGAAGGCAGCGAAACAATAAGAAGCGAGCGAGTGACATATACAACCATATTCATGAGTTCTGCTACTTCGGAAACAAAGCACGATGTAAACCTACACTTTAAATTAAGTTCATAGACAGGCTGCCGCTGGCGTTTGTAATTTAGTGCCTGCCCATAAAAGGCCGTCCGTCAGCGGCAATCCAATAGCAAACTGCCACGGGTAAATATTCAGCATATTCATAAGTAAGGCTGCTGCGCAACTCAGCACGCCTCCCATGTAATTGACTGCCTGCCCATATAAGGCCATTCTTTGCTTCGTTTCCTTGCTTTGCGAAGGAAGCAGCTTTCTCACAGCTTCTGCACTGTTTAATAAACGAACGAAATATAAGAAAGTCCTTTTCCTTGCTTCTCCAACGAAGCAGCCTGTAATTGACTGCCTGTCCATATAAGGCCGTTATTCTCTGTGGTGTGTTCACTCCTTTCCTTTCTTCGCCAAGAAAGCAGCGTTTTCATAGGTTCTCCACTCTTTTAGCATATTCATAAGTGCTGTGGAAATTAGCACGCCTCCGACGCGGCTACTGTGGAACTCAGCACGCCTCCCACGTAATTGACTGCCTGCCCATATAAGGCTATTCTTCCCCGCGGTGTCTTCAGTCATTTCCTTACTTTGCGAAGGAAGCAGCTTTCTCACAGCTTCTGCACTGTTTTATAAACGAACGATATATAAGAAAGTCCTTTTCCTTGCTTCGCCAACGAGGCAGCCTTTTTATTTAATCCACGGGTTCTCCGCTGTTTCATTGTTCATTTATTACGATTTTTATAGTTATTGTGTAGGTTTTATTTAATCCACGGGTTCTCTTCTGTGTTCACTGTGGTGTCTTTCGTTTACGAGCTTCGCTAAGGAAGCAGCTTTCGCACAGCTTCTGCACTGTTTTATAAACGAACGATATATAAGAAAGTCCTTTTCCTTGCTTGCCAAGCAGCCTTTTTATTTAATCCACGTGTTCTCCGCTGTTTCATTGTTTATTTATTACGATTTTTATAGTTATTGTGTAGGTTTTATTTAATCCACGGGTTCTCTTCTGTGTTCACTGCGGTGTCTTTCGTTTACGAGCTTCGCTAAGGAGGCAGCTTTCTCACAGCTTCTGCACTGTTTTATAAATGAACGATATATAAGAAAGTGCTTTATCCTTGCATCACCAACGAAGCAACCTTTTTATTTAATTAACGGGTTAAGTCCTTTTTCCTTGCTTCACCAACGAAGCAACCTTTTTATTTAATTCACGGGTTCTCTTCTATTTTATTGTTCATTTGTTACGATTGTTACAGTTGTTGTGTAGCTATTTTAGACTTACTTTACTGTTCAAATACCCATTTCCTTTATTTAATCCGCGGACTCTCCGCTATTTTTTTGTTCCTTTATTACGATTACTTATTTATTGCTTCCCTTCTTTTGCTGACTGCCTGCCCATATAAGCCGCTCCGCTGTTTTATTCTCAAGCAGCCTTTACATAGCTTCTCCGCTATTTTATAAACAAACGCCATATAAGGAAGTCGTTTTTCTTTGCTTCGTCAATTTAGCAGCCTTTTTAATTAATCCACGGATTCTACTGAGTTTTATTGTTCGTTTATTACGATTGTTACACTTATTGTATAGGTATTTTATAGTTTGTTTACTGATCAAGTAATCATTCCCTTTATTCTTCCAATTATACCCCTATTAAAATGTCTATCGACGTGATTACCATCAATGAAAGAACTATCACTTACCGAGTGGTGTCTATGCCCGGAGATGGCGCCTGCCTTTTCCATTCTCTGTGTTACATATTGCACAGACATATCAGGCTCACTTTTGATATCCGCAAGGACATTGTGTCTTATGTATTAAATGACTGGGAGAGGTTCAAAGTGTGGACTGATGATGGTACAGGAGATAATTATAGTACACAAGAGCACTATAAAACTGAAATGCTTTAGCCCTTCACCTATGGTTCTGCGTGTGAGTTGATGGCTGCCGCTGAATTATTTGGTTGTCGCTTTCAAGTGTACCGAAATGGGCAGATATTTTACACCTTTGGAGAACCGTCAATGCCTCTTAAACATCTTAGATTCACAGGTGACAATTTGAGTAGTGGACACTTTGATGTTTATGAATATTTCAACTCTCAAAAGCTGGATGCAAAGTTATTGATGAAGCCAGTTGTATGCTTACATCGATTAACACATGCTCAATGTCACTTCAACACAAATCCAGCTGATTATTACAGCGGCAATCCAAACTATGAGAACACAGTAAAAAGGAGGCGTATCAGACGTCGTGGTACATTTTCTGATACAGCTAGACGAAATCAACTTCGTGCGGCTACCGCCAAATACTCGCAGAAAAATCCACAAATTCATAGGGGACGCTGTCGCTAAATACCGCAAGCACATCCACAAGTTAATAGGGACGCAGTCGCTAAATACTCGCAAGCACATCCACAAGTTCATAGGGACGCTGTCGCTAAATACTCGCAAGCACATCCACAAGTTCATAGGGACGCAGTCGCTAAATACTCGCAAGCACATCCACAACTTAATAGGGAAGCTGTCGCTAAATACTCGCAAGCACATCCACAAGTTCATAGAGCTTCTGTTTCTAGATACGATCCCAATAATGAAAAGCGGCTCATACGAAAACAACAAGTTTGGCTCAAAAAAGCCAATTGTGGATTTCGTCGACCCAAACATACATTATGAGTCTGATAAAACAGTACACATTGGATCTATGGATGTTCACTGTGACTATTGTCAAGCAAAGAAGTGGAAATGCGAGTCTCCTGGTTTGTGCTGTAACGGTGGTAAAGTCTCTCTCACTCCTTTATGTAAGCTTCCTCACCTTCTTGAGGGCCTGTTAAATGGCGAACATCCTCAAAGTGAGCATTTCTTGAACAACATTCGAAAGTACAACAGCGCATTTCAAATGACATCATTTGGTGCTAACCAAATCGTTGAGGGAAATTTTATGCCTTCATTTAAAGTTCAGGGACAAGTGTATCACTTGATTGGCAGTCTTTTACCTATGCCAAGTGAGGAACACAAATTTTTGCAAATTTATTTCGTCAGGGATGATGAAAAGGAAGCACAAATCCGCTGTGCTAATTTTTCTGGACTTAACATGCCCCTGGTCAAACAATTACAAAAAATGCTCCATGACTGTAACACTTACATCCAGGACTTCCACTCCACAATGGACAGTATTTCAGATGATGAAAAAGACTTCAAAGTTGTCATTCACGCAGACAAAAAACCATTACATGCACACAAAGGCAGATTTAATAAACCCACAGTTCATCAAGTTGGTGTTGTCATCGTTGGGCAAACGTTCAACAATAGAGATATTGTCTTGAAAACCAGAGACAATAAACTGCAACGCATTAAAGAAACCCACAGATCCTATGATGCACTTCAATATCCTCTCATGTTCTGCTATGGTGAAGACGGCTATTCTGTGTCTATACCTCAAGTTCATGCTACCAGTAAGTTACCTATGAACAAAACTGTCTCTGCAGCAAACTTCTATTCATACCGGCTTATGATCAGACAACATCATGCTAATAATATCCTTTTCTTCCGAACTTTATTAAATCAGTTTTAGTAGATATGTATGCAAAAATTGAATTGAAAGACTAAATTATATCAGACTAAATCAAAAAAAACTTCGGGCTGAAAATTATGTTCACTTAAAAGATGCTATTGACAAAAACGACACTGATTTAACAGAACTTGGTCAAGCTGTAATATTACCATCTTCCTTCACTGGAGGACCTCGCTATATGCACGAGCGTACACAAGATGCAATGACATATGTTCGTCGTTATTGCCGCCCTGACTTATTCATCACATTTACTTGCAATCCTAAATGGCCTGAGATCACTGAAACTCTCCTTCCACGTCAAAAACCTCACGATCGCCATGACCTTATCAGTCGTGTATTTCATCTCAAGATTCGCAAAATGATAGACTTGCTCACAAAGAGTAACATTTTCGGCTGTACAAATTGCTACATGTACACCATAGAGTGGCAAAAGCGAGGTATTCCCCATGCACACATTCTATTGTGGCTAAAGGATACGATTAAACCAGCTCTCATCGATCAACTCATCCGTGCAGAAATTCCTGATCCACAGACTGACCCTGCCCTACACAAAATAGTAAAATCCAACATGATTCACGGCCCATGTGGACCTCATAATATCAACTCGCCCTGCATGATCAACAGAATATGCACTAAGAAGTACCCACGTCCGTTCATCTCACAAACTCAAACCGGAGAAGATGGTTACCCTCAGTACCGCCGGCGCGCACCTACTGATGGAGGTCATACAATTAACATCAAAGGAGTAGATATTGACAACAGATGGGTGGTCCCTTATAGTCCTGTGCTGTCCCGCTTCTTTAATGCTCACATCAATGTCGAATTTTGCAATTCAGTAAAATCAATCAAATACATCTGCAAGTATGTTAACAAAGGAAGTGACCAGGCAGTATTTACAATACAAAATCAAAATGACGAAATATCTCGATACGAAGCTGGTCGTTACATTAGTAGCTCTGAAGCAGCCTGGCGCATTTTCTGTTTTCCCATTCACGAACGATTCCCTCCGGTCGTTCATCTTGCTGTACATCTTGAGAACGGACAAAGAATTTATTTCACAGAAGGCAATATTGCCGATAAAGTACACAATCCACCACAAACGACTCTTTTAGCATTCTTTGACCTTTGCAAACATGATGATTTTGCTAAACAACTTCATTATAATGAAATTCCATCATATTATGTGTGGGCAAACAACATGTTTCGTCGAAGGAAACAGGGCAACCCTGTACCAGGATATTCGGGAGTAAAAAAGGATAATGTACTGGGACGGGTCTACACTGTACACCCGAATAACTATGAATGCTACCATCTTCGACTACTCCTCAACAAAATCACAGGTCCCACATCTTTCAAATGTCTCAGAACAGTTAATGGTATCCTACATCCGACCTATAAGTCAGCCTGCAGGGCACTCGGTTTACTACATGACGATATCAACTGGGACGAGACACTGCAGGAAGCTGCTCTATCTCGCTCACCTCAAAAGATCCGTGAACTATTTGCTGTCATGTTGGTGTTCTGCCAAATGGAAAACCCCTTAAACCTATGGGAAAAACATAAAGACAGCATGGCAGAAGATGTTAGGAGACAGACTGAAAGAGATCATATACGAACAGAAGTCCACCAGTGGTTAAATTTAATCTATAACAAGTGTCTACAGTTGCTTCAAAACTACGTCATTGCTATTGGAGGTCAATCTCTTCATCATTACGGTTTGCCTTCACCTTTAACAGAACTCGCACAACTTGCATCAAATCCCGAATACTTGAAAGAGACATCTTACAACACCTCGCACTTGGCCAATATAGTCACAAATAACGAACAGTTGCTAAATAGTGACCAAAAGTCAGTTTATGAGCAAATCATGAGCAGCGTTGCGTCAGCCACTGGCACGGTGTTTTTCCTTGATGCTCCAGGTGGAACTGGTAAGACATTCCTCATAAACCTTCTCCTTGCAAAAATCCGAGCAAAACGTAACATTGCCATAGCTGTGGCTTCTTCTGGCATTGCTGCAACTCTTCTGCAGGGTGGCAGAACTGCTCATTCAGCTTTCAAACTGCCTCTAAACCTCAACCATACTGAATCCCCCATGTGTAACATATCAAAGCAGAGCAACATGGCTGAAGTGCTACGACATTGTCACCTTATTGTCTGGGATGAATGCACTATGGCACACAAAGCAGGTATTGAGGCTTTAGACAGGACCCTCCAAGACATCCGAAACACCAACAAACTTATGGGAGGCTTGACAGTGTTGCTGGCTGGAGACTTCCGCCAAACCCTTCCAGTCGTGCCCAGAGGAACACGCGCTGATGAAGTTAAAGCATCTCTGAAATCTTCATACCTATGGCCACAAATCCATGTTGTTACTTTAAAAATAAACATGAGAGTTCATTTGAAAGGCGACAAAAAAGCAGAGGAATTCTCTACTCTTCTGATGAGTATAGGTGATGGTACCTTCATAGAAGAAAACCGTAAAATAAATATTCCTACAAATCTATCTCTCATCGTCAATACCTTACAAAACCTTCTTCAAAATGTTTACCCCGATCTACAAAATCTACACCAAAATGACGTCTCATGGTTAAGAGAGAGAGCTATCCTGACACCAAAAAATGACATGACTACAACTATAAACCACATTTTACTTCAAGAACTACCTTCACAAACAAAAACATATCAATCTGTTGATTCAGTTGTAGAAGTAGAAGACACAGTTCATTATCCAGTAGAGTTTCTCAACACTCTAAATCCTCCAGGCACTCCTGAGCATAATCTCATCTTGAAGGTTGGGGCACCAATAATGTTACTGAGAAACTTATAACCACCGAAATTTTGTAACGGCACAAGACTTCAGGTCACATCTCTACAAAACAACCTAATTGAAGCAACTATTTTTACTGGCAGTGCCTCAGGTGACACAGTTTTTATTCCTCGCATCCCCGTTATACCATCTAATCTCCCATTTCAATTCAAACGCGTTCAATTTCCAGTAAGGCTCTGCTTCGCAATGACAATTAATAAGTCTCAGGGACAAACACTACAAAAGGTTGGCATTGATTTGAGGCAGGATTGCTTTTCACATGGCCAACTGTATGTTGCATGCTCAAGAGTAAGCTCAGAAGACAGCTTAGTCATATTACAACCGGAGGGCCGAACTGACAACGTGGTATACAGAGAGATCCTTAACAATTAATTTTTTAGATATTTTCCCTCAATCTAAAAATGTTAACTTTTTTATTAATAAAAATATTCAGACAATATTTCACCGCTGCGAAGCGCGGGTATTTTACTATAGTATATATGACAGCAACACTCATAACAGTGACAAAACAATTACACTGACAATCATGTTACGTTATTTTCAAAATGTTTCCTTTTCTTTTTCATTACTTCTTTAACACACTACTTCTCCGCTGCGAAGCGCGGGTATTTTGCTAGTATACTAATAAAAGGCAAAGCCCTCACTGACTCACTCACTCACTCATCACTAATTCTCCAACTTCCCGTGTAGGTAGAAGGCTGAAATTTGGCAGGCTCATTCCTTACAGCTTACTTACAAAAGTTGGGCAGGTTTAATTTCGAAATTCTACGCGTAATGGTCATAACTGGAATCTATTTTTCTCCATATACTATAATGGACTTTAGCTCGATGGCCGTGGGAGGCAGAGTTGCGTGTCAAACCATCACGCCTGTCACGTAATCACGTAAACTGACTGAGAACGCAGTACGTAGAAAACAAGGAAGAGCTCCAAATAGCGGTGAAAAGAAACGCATACAAGCTTATTCATAAGTGCAGCTACTGCGGAAGCAAAGCAAGGTGTAAACCGTAAGTTTAAATTACGTTTATAGACACGCTCCCACTGCCGTTTGTCATGCCTTCGTCAAATACTTTATTCGCGAGATACAAGTTTAATGAGAAGACATGAGGTATAAACGAGACTTTGGATCACTTTGTAACGGAGTTAAAATTGCTGTAGCAAGAAACTTTTAAGTGTCAGGTCTTAGCTAACATTAAATAAAGCTGTGGACATCGCAACATCACACAACAGAGCAGCTCACGTGAACTGACTGAACGCAGTAGGAGTAATCACTTCCATGCATCAAACCTGTTCAAAAAACGCATTACACAATTGGCAAGGTAAGAAAAGAATATTCTCCGAGCTGAGCTCCACAGCTAACGCGGTCTTGTGGAAGCAACTTCGTCACGCTGCCACCAAATACTCACAGAAAAATCCACAAGTTAATACACACGCTATCTCTAGAGTTTCTCCACACTCAATGTATTCCTCGCATCCCCGTTATACCCTCTGATCTCCCATTTCAATTCAAATGCCTCCAATTTCCAGTAAGGCTCTGCTTCATGATGACAAGTAATAAGTCTCAGGGACAGACCCTACAAAAGGTTTCCATTGATTTCAGGCAACATTGCTTTTCTCCTGGACAACTATACGTTGCATTTTCAAGAGTGAGCTCGTGCAGCTTCGTCATATTACAACCGGAGTGCTGAACTGACAACGTGACTATAACAATCGTAATAAACGAACAATAAAACAGTGGAAAACCCGTGGATTAAATAAAAAGGCAGCTTCCTTGGCGAAGCAAGGAAACAGGATGGCCTTATATGTCGTTCGTTTATAAAACAGCGGAGAAGCTGTGTAAAGGCTGCTTCACAATAAACCAGTGGAGCGACTTATATGAGCAGGCAGCCAGCTAAAGAAGGGAATCAATAAATATCTATAATCGTAATAAACGAACCAAAAATAGTGTACAAGCCGCAGATTACATAAAGGAAATGGGTACCTGAACAGTAAAGTAAGTCTCAAATAGCTACACAATAACTATAGAAATCGTAATAAACGAACAATAAAACAGTACAGCACCGCGAAGCAAGGAGAAACCATGGCCTTATATGGCATTCGTTTATAAAGCAGCGGAGAAGCTGTGTGAAGGCAGCTACACAAAAAAACAGCAGAGCGCTACACTCTGAATGTATTCCTCGCATCACCGTTATACTCTCTGATCTCCCATTTCAATTCAAGTTCCTCAAATTTCCAGTAAGGCTCTGTTTCGCGATGACAATTAATAAGTCTCAGGGATAGACCCTACAAAAGGTTGCCATTGATTTGAGGCAACATTGCTTTTCTCCTGGATAACTATATGTTGCGTTCTCAACAGTATCCTTCAAAAGCTTGGTCATATTACAACCGGAGTGCTGAACTGACAATATGGTATACAAAGAGATCCTTAACAAATAATTATTGGTATATTTTCCTTCAGTTTAAAAGGTTTTCTTCTTAATAAAAAATTAAAACCAGTACTTCGTCGCTGCGAAGCGTGGGGATTTTGCTATATACAGTATATATATATGTATGTATCTATGTGTATATATATATATGTATGTATGTATGTGTATATATGTGTATGTATGTATGTATGTATGTGTATATATATATATGTAAATATGTGTATATATGTAGATATGTGTATATATGTAGATCTGTATATATATGTATATATGTGTCTGTGTGTATATATATATATATATATATGTGTGTGTGTGTATGTGTCTATGTAAAAGAGAGAGCCTCTTTGCTGTTTGCATGTCCGTTGTTCTGTGTTGTTTCAGAGGCGGCGTCATTAGTACCGCATCGCTCCGGGTAATGGCACTGTTTAGCTGTACCGGGGAGATTGTAACTTCCCCCGCCCCTCCGGTAACCAACAACAACGCCCTTATTACACCGGTCGGGGTCTGGAGTGACAACTCGCTCCGGAAGGCCACGTCACACGCATGCCTCGGCTCGATCGCTTCCTCCCCCGCAAAGTCAGTCACCATGCCGCGCTCCACTGTCGGATTAACAGCGCTTTGACACTCGCTGCTTATTAATGGCGGGGCCGGATCACACTGTGTCCCCTTATGATATACGGCACAGATTTTACTCACCTGCACCACCGAATCACTTGAGACCGGGGCTTCTCGGTCAGCTGCGCCTCGGCTGTAGCTCCCAGCTCCTCCACTCGTTCCTTCAGCTCCTTTAATTCCTGAAAGAAACGGTGCAGGGGCTCGAGGTATTTCTCGAGACCCTGTAAGTCCACAAAGTTAGTTATTTCGGCCGGAGGTAAGTTCGATTCCGCATTCATCTCACCTGCCAGCCGGGAATCAATGAGCACCTCCGCTCCTGGCACGTGCTCTGCTGGGCTTCGCGGAGACTTCTGGAACATGGAGTCCGAAGAGGAACGGGTAGCCTGCAGCAGCGGACTGTGATCTGCCTCTTTTCATTTGTTCGGCAGACCTTTCAGTCACTTCCCGCTCCTATTTATTCCTTTTAAATTGTGGCGCTGCTTCGCTTGCCGTCCCCTTCCCTTTCAGGAAGCTCGGATCCATCGGGGAACTACTGACCTCACCTAAGGATTCTCTCTGACTGTCTTCACGGCCTCCATCGTGCGAGGTCACGTGGTGGCTTTCACCGTATCGGCTTCCCCTCTGCGGACTCCTAGACTGGCCCGGCTTCTTCTTGTCGCGGCCATCTTGCCTAGGTCTAAGTCGGGCTTGCTCTCCGTCCGCTTTGTGCAGACAGGCCTCTGCAAAACATGAAGTAAAAGTCTCAGGCGGTTCGAGTGCTTTCTCAGCACTTACCTTGGAATGTAGCTGATCCCGCTCCAACTCCCTGTAGTAGTTTTCGGGAGTCGCGATCCTGCAACGTTCTGGCTGTCACCCTGCTCGGATTTATTCGGCTTCAAACTGCGCCCGTTCTTCCTCACCGCCTGTCAGGTAAGCCCACAGCATTTCCATCCCATCTGGGACCGAAGTCTTCTGGGTAGATCCCGTCTTCTTCCCAGATTTCTTCCCCCCTCCTCGGTTTCAAGAGGGACCTTCTTAGGGTTCTCTGCTACTACAAAAATTGAATAAATTACAGGTCCCCTTCCAACAGACGGCCAGAGTATCCTGCCGGCTACGCCAGTGTAGCAGATAGAGACATGGTCCACCTCTAACACCCTCAGGTACCACTCTGAACACCAGGTAAAAAGTCCACAGTTATTATTTATTATAATAACAATGTGCACCAAGCACCCTCCACTCCACACTCATAAATCACACAACCAATACTCTTTCCTCCTCGTCCAGACACTTCGCCCTCCTACCTCCCAGCTCAGCTCAGTGTCTGGACTGGCCCATAGTCCTTTTATAGTCCCTGACTCGGAGGTGTTCCTTCCCAATCAGTCCACAGTTCCTTACTCCTTCTGGGTCAGGGTAAACAGTCCTTTTCTTCAACCCGGGAGCATGTCGTTTCTTCCTGTCACGTGACCGTGACGCACTCCCGGGTCATAGGGCACATAAGAGCCTACGAGCCCCCCTACAGCGACGCCTGGTGGCCCCCAAGGTATCCAGCTGGGCTGTGTATAAACACTACATAGTCCATGATGCCCTGCTGGAACTCGGGGTATGATCATGCTGTCAGGAGAGCTCCTCCTGGCAGCCTGGGGGTGAGGGCCGGAGTAAAATGCCGGCAATCCACCACAGTGTGTATATATATATACCTGTATATATGACAGCAACACTCATAACAGTGACAAAACAATTACATTGACAATCATGTTACTTTATTTTTAAAATGTTTCTTTTTCTTTTTCTTAACTTTTTTAACACACTACTTCTTCGCTGTGAAGCGCGGGTATTTTGCTAGTAGAAAATAAAAGAAATATCAAAAGTCTGGATATTGTCATAGAAAAGCTTTCCAAAAATCAGCCTTGTCAAGGGTGGATGTTGTTCCTGGTGGCTATTTAATTTAGCCATTAGTATGATGCATATGTTTGCATTCTCTGATGTTTAAACAAAATGGTTTCTCTATCACTCTCTTTCTTTCTGATGTATCTTGGTCAATGTTGTCCATTCTTATTTTATCTTTTTCGTTCCTTCCTTATGTTTAACTTCCATGTCGGGGCTTCAGGACATACTATACAATATTATTTGATTGACTACCTGTCCTTGTGATGATTGACTCTGCCCAAAGTCTTTGATCCTGTGTGCATCGGTTTTAGTATTAAATTGTAAATTGATTGAAACAGCTGTAACCCTGTGTGCATTCCCACTACTTTTCATTTTTAAGTTATAAACTGACTGAAACAGCTTTTGTTCCTGTGGCATATGCAATGTTTTCGTTTCTTTCAGCTATTAAGTTATAAATTGACTGAAACATCCATCCATCCATCCATTTTCTAACCCGCTGAATCCGAATACAGGGTCACGGGGGTCTGCTGGAGCCAATCCCAGCCAACACAGGGCAAAAGGCAGGAACCAATCCTGGGCAGGGTGCCAACCCACCGCAGTATAGGAAGAATGCATAAGCGAAAATACTTTCCGTGAATTGTCTTATAGTTCTTCCTGGTTTGTTTGAGCAAAATTAAAACTTAAAATAAGCAGTCTGCAATTATAAAAATATGATCATTTTATACTCTAGGACAGCAGGGACTTGCAAACCCTTAAATAGTGCTTCAGATTGCCGCCCCATTTGCTGCACACCTGAAAATTTTGATGCCGACACCTTTCAGCTCAATATGAAGAGGTCCACAATGACTCTGAACTTTCACTTTTGACTTCTGTGTAACAATTGTTTTTTTAAATTGTTTTTTTCTGGGCAAGCTTGTTTAATTACCTCTTGGGTACAGTAACACCAAATGCCACCACTGGACAGTAAGAAAAGAAATGGCAGAGCCCTGCCCGCCAACTCTAACAGATCCCCGCCCATGGGTTACACACAAAAGAGCCACGAACGCCCACTCTAACCCTCCTCCCACATCATGGGGAACGCACGATAAGGCCCTGCCCACCAACTCTCATCCTCCACAGGCTTCCAACATCGCTCTCCAGGCAATTATATGGCGACATCGACTTCTGAACTGTCACTCTGGAACAACTCAGTACGCAAGCTATATTAAGTGTCACCAATGAAGACTCACTACACCTTAATGAACAGGTGCTGAAACTTATCCCTAACGACGAAGTAACTTTCACCAGCATTGACTCCATCTTCACAGACGATGCTGCAGATCAACTTGCATTCCCCGAAGAATTTCTTAATAGTCTTACTCCTACTGGCATGCCTCCGCATTAACTCAAAATTAAAATTGGTTCAGTCATCATGCTTCTCAGGAACCTCATGCCAGCAAAAAGTCTTTGTAATGGCACTAGACTTTCTGTTACCAGCATTCAGCGCAATGTACTGGAGTGTAAGACTATCACATCTGCTACCTCACAAACTGTCCTTATTCCCCAGATTTCCCTGACCCCATCAGATTCTAATTTGCCTTTTACTTTTACACTCAGACAATTTCCTGTTAGATTGCCGTTTGCAATGACTATTAATAAGGCACAAGGACAGACTTTCAAAAAAATATGCCTGTATCTGCCAAAACCTGTTTTCACTCACGGACAATTGTATGTTGCTCTCTCCAGAGTTCCATCTTTTAATTCACTGACAGTTGTATCCTCAAACCCTCCCCATTTGGACAACTGTATCTTTCAGGAATTGTTCACTCATCGATAAATAATTATATGCAGTGTATGCTACGCGGGTTGGCTAGTATACTATAATATAATAAAAACACATTTGATTTAAGTCTAACACCCGTGGTAAACTTTTGCTACTCGTAAAAGTTAGCATTTTTTTGTATTCAATTTTATTCTCTCAGTCACGTTCACATGTTACAGCAAACTTGCCTCTCGCTCTCTTAGTTGAATAATAAAAAATTCAAGTGACAATAAGATACCAAGAAGAAGATTCACCAGCATTTGTGTGTCTGCTTATTCAGTGATATCTTTTACAGGTAGCAAAAATTTAGTGTCTACAGTACAAGGCTCCAGGAGGCATTGATTTTTCAGTACCATATGGGCTCTACACCAGGCCTCACTCCCATTCCAACCTCATAAGGTCTGGTGGTACCTTGACCATCCAGTATATCATCATAGAGAATGAGGTAGTACCCTACCTATAATGGTTCACTGGTGCAATATTTCAGCTGGACAGTGCTCGACTACATGTGGAACAAAACTTTCTACAGTTCCTGGATTACCACAAATACCACATCTTCCCTGGTGTGCATATTCACTGGATCTGTCCCCCATCTGGAACATGGTCGGATGATGTCTGGTGTGCCAGAGAACTTTGGACATGTATAGAAGCTGCATAATATGCCATTCCACAAGCACACATCTAACATATCTTCCTGTTGACTGTGTATATGCTAGACCATGTTATTTGCACCCATGGTGGATATAGTAAATACTAACTATTGTGTGCTCCACATGGTGACCGAGCTACACTTCTAATCATGTACACCATGTATCATAAGCAATCCACCATATAAATATACTTTTTGATATCTCATGTCTTTATTGGTTTTTCAGTTTTAAAAGCCAGCAATGTAGTTAGGATTGCTTTTATTAAGTTATATCATTCCATCCATCCATTATCCAACCCACTATATCCTAACTACAGGGTCACGGGGGTCTGCTGGAGCCAATCCCAGCCAACACAGGGCACAAGGCAGGAAACAAACCCTGGGCAGGGTGCTAGCCCACTGCAGTTATAGCATTGTTTGGTTGGTTATTTGTCTGTTTATTTACCTGTCTATAAGCATCCTCAATTGAATGGCATTCAGTATAATTTTTTTTATGTGTGTATCTGACTCTAATCTCAATTACATGACATTTAGTACAGGGATCTCTTCAGCAGTGTTAATGTTTTGGTGCACCACCTGTTGGAATGGTTTTCTCATGCATACATGTATTAATAAGATAAAACCAAACTTTAGAACTGTTGCAGAGATTCCTATAAAAGTCTTGATGTTGTAGTTAGTTTGTTTATTATTAGTATTTGATTTGCTTTTATTAAGTCATAATACTTTTACTTTTTTAATTTGTCTGTGTATTTGGAGTTTTAACTATACATTTCCAAAGAGGGCCAAAAATGAATATTTTGTTTGCAGCAAAACCACTTTGAATAAACCTGCACTTCAAAATGAATCAGGATCAGACTTGGTTACTATTTGAAAGGGACATGGCCTGGGAAATCCAAGTGCCAGAAACTTTCTGTTGTAAGCAGAATGTGCTTGATCAGTTTCATAAGCAAGATAGCAAGGATGACTTAAAAGTAATATTGAATGTGAAATAAATTAAAAAAAAATAATGGAATCCTTTTAATGTAAATGAATATTCTTTTATCTGAAAAATAAATAAGTACAGATTTGCATTTAGTGCTCTAACAAGTTGAATAAGAAGCTTGTATGAATTTGCACAAAAATATCAATATGTATAGTAAAATTCTAGACCCAATTAAAGTAGAATTTTAAGGACTTTAAAAATTTTTAATGTATAACGACAAAACTGCCTCTATTTTGTTCAAGTTTCATTAGCAGAAAGCGAGATATCAGAAACAATTTGGCATTACTGTATATGTTAAAATTTTCAAGGTTCTTAAAAAGCTGTGTTTTCTTATACTTCATAATACATTCAGTTCAAGGAGGCTAGAAAATTTGCAAATCATCTGTTCTTCATTTATATTTTCTTTGCATTCTGATTTAAGAACGCCTATTGTGATTAACTTGGAAATAATCCTCTTTTACTTTATTACTGGTGTTTAGAGAGGAAGTAGTTTTTCTAAGTCCTGTTTCGCATGCAGGTTATTTGTAAGCTGATCAAAATTTTGAAATGTTATGAGATGCTCTATTACTTGGGATCTTAATTGAGGACAAGGGCTAATCAAAAGTAATCAAACAATAATCCAAAACACTTTTCCTAATTAGGGACTTACTTACAGTACATTTTGAATGTAAGCACAATAGATGATTTTTAGCCTTAGACTATAATTAAGAAGGTAAGTGCTACTTTTTATATTTTGGCAGAACCCATTAGAAGCAAAAAAAAAAAAAATAGTAAATAGTAGTCTGTATGAATATTTTTCAAAAATATTGCTTTTTCTTATAGTCCTTTGCCCTCTAGCAATCTTGATCCTGTAACTTTATATGTTTTATTTACTGCTAGCAATACACCAAATTAGTCCATATTTTCTGAATTGTATACTGTAGTAACCTACCCATAGGTAATGATGGAAACCAACAAGATAATTAAGTAAAAGTCTCATGGGGAATGAAAAAGGGAAAAATTATTAGGAATGAAAAACTCATTCAATTGTCACCTGTAGCACAGAGAGAAGCCAGAGGCACATTGTCATTTGTCAGACATACAGCTGAGCCCCCATACTGTGAGTGATCAATCTAAGCTTGAATAGTAAAAATGCATACGGTTACAAATTGCTCTAAATGAGGAAAATTGAGGTTGGCACCTTAATAGAACTGAGAAGAAGCAAGGAAATCCAAGCAATACAAGTGAACGCTTGAAGGATTACCCTGTCATCTAATATTAGGGTGACACACTAGAAAATCATGTAAACCAGAACCTAATTATATGTAACTTCCCATATCTCTTTCAACAGTGATAAGTCACTTTATTAAAGATAAATACCTAATAGTGAATTGACTGCCCTCAGAACATCTTGAATTCAATGATGTATGGAGTCAAAAACGTGCCAAAATTGGTGCATGAGGAAACTGCCTCATATCGATGACCATGTGTCCTGTAGTTGCTGTGCAGTATTAGTGGTGAATGTCACCTTTGAACAGCTAATTCAATGTTGTCTCACAAATACTCAATAAGATTGATACCTAATGACTTGAAAAGCCACCACAGTTTATCGAATTTGCCATTTTCTTCCTGTAATCTTTTTCAGATTTGCTGAACCATGTTTTTGAAATCTTCTTGCTGAAATAGACCTTATGCCTATGAATAGACCTCTGCCATAAATTTTAAAATATTCTTCCATATTCCAGTCTTTGACACATGTCAAAGAGCTTTAAATTTCTGCCACAAAAATACACCCCACAGAATTTCACTGGCCTCACAATACCTGGGGCCAACGCAACTGCATGTTCTTGTTTTTCAGTGACAGGAGTAAAACTTTATTGGATCATCAGCCAGCACACATCATTAGTGACAATTTGTGAATACTGTTAAGCCTCTTTTGACACTACTGTGGTATTTAGTTGTAACCTGACCACATTTAGCATGTTTCTGCATGAGGATTGCTAGTCTTCCTTTTATGATGGGCCTCTTTCCAACCACAGAACCACTTTTAATAAGATATTATGCATTTGTGGCTTGAGTTTGCTTAGTCTTGTTCTTGATTGACTCATATCCAGCAAAGTTGGGGCCCATTAAATGCATTCAAAGCTGTTTAAATTGACATTCTTGACTACTGTTTCTCTGAACTACACATGCATGAACATTATACATCTAAAGAATCTGAAAAACTGACCATATCACTAATTGAGTTGTCCATTACTATCCTAATAATTTTGTAACATATTTGAAGACTGACTGTCTTTCAGGCAAGTGGGAGATCCACTAAGACAGACATTTTAGGGGACAGTAGGCTGAAGAACTATACATGGATCTGGAAATCAGTAATACATGGTAATCCTGGTCTGCCAACTAGAAGAACTGCTAGGCAACAAAAAAAAACCTTCTTGGATAACCCCTAATGCTGAAGTGAAGCCTCTAAAGCTCGGGTAATTATGATTTAAGGAGATCCAGATAGAGAAAATGTCCTTATGTACAGGTCCTCAGCATCATCATGTTTAAGTTGCATTATAATTTTTACATTACAATTAATTTATATATTTTTAAGTAGCATTGCCATTGTATCAACATCTGCACTGTGTGAAGTCAATGATTCAAATCAAACTAAGAAAGTTCAATGCCATTTCAACAATATTTGTTTTAGGGCTACATACAATAAAAATAAGAAAAGAAAATTACAGTAAAAGTAAGTAAAAGCAAGGTAACTTTGACATTCAATTGAGAATTATAAATAATAAGTATTTTCATAATAATATTAATAATAAGTTTTAACATTTAAACAAAAAAAAAAGACTTGGCCTCATATAAAAAAATATGAACAGGCATAACCAGTTTCAGAGTAAATCTGAACATCTTTAAATAACTGAACCTATCTTCCCTCCTTCTTTCACTCATATTCCACTGCCTACTTTCTCTTGTTTAGTGAGAGAAATTAGCTCTTGCTTGGTCTGCCAGGATTTTAAATCTGGGCTGGAATGGTGTCAGTGCAATCCTCATCCATGTGTGAAGATTGTCATCACTGAATGTTTTTTTGTGACGTCCCACAAACGCAAAGATGCGTTTAAATAAAAATTTGATAGTATCCTTTCTTGTTAAATTTATTGTTGTAAGAACTGAAAACAGCATGCATGGGTAGTCGCAATGCATGTTTTTATGATTATGCAAGAGGGTGTAAACTACTGGTGAGGAAAAGGTATATATTGTGTGTGGGGCAGGGCTAGTTCTGCCATTTAGGTGGGCTAGGTGATCACCTTGGGTGACAAAAGGCTGTATCCACATTCAGGCAATCATCACAGACCTAATGTAGAAAAAAACTCAACACAGCATATGCTTTGCTGTAATATACTGTACATCAGACAGCACAGTCAAAACTCCAAGGGGATTCACACCAAGGGGACTCAACCCCAACTCACTCTTTGCTTGAAATTACATTCGGAACCAAACCACCAGTACACACACTTCGATGTAATATATGAATAAAATTGTCCTCAAAACCTCTCTCTCTCTGTATATACCTGTATATACAGGGTGGGCCATTTATATGGATACACCTTAATAAAATGGGAATGGTTGGTGATATTAACTTCCTGTTTGTGGCACATTAGTATACGTGAGGGGGAAAACTTTTCAAGATGGGTGGTGACCATGGTGGCCATTTTGAAGTTGGCCATTTTGGATCCAACTTTTGTTTCTTCAATAGGAAGAGGGTCATGTGACACATCAAACTTATTGGGAATTTCACAAGAAAAACAATGGTGTGCTTGGTTTCAACATAACTTTATTCTTTCATGAGTTATTTACAAGTTTCTCTTTGTTTACAACCATTGACATGTCGCAGAGGTTAACACGTGAAGAGCGGATAGAAATTGTGTTGATGTCTGGTGAACGAGTAACGGGTCATTGCAGCAGATTTCAATGCAAGACACCCTGCGAGACCACCCATCTCCCATGCTACAGTCAGCAAACTGCTTGCTAAGTTTCGTGAAACTGATTCAGTGTTGGATTTGCCAAAATGTGGACGCATGAAAACTGTCACTAATGAAGAAACATCAGTGGCTGTCCTAGCTTCATTCAGCAAGAGCCCACAGCGTAGCACTCATCGCATGTCACTGGAGAGTGGCATTAGTCGAACATCCCTTCGGCGGATATTAGCTACTCACAAATGGCACCCTTACAAACTCCAGCTCCTGCAGCATCTCAACGAGGATGACCCAGATTGGCGCACTGAATTTGCAGAATGGGCAAAACAAAAATTGGAACAGGACCCTCAGTTTACGCAGAAGATTTTGTTCAGTGATGAGGAAAACTTTTATGTGAGAGGTGAAATTAACAAACAAAACCACCGCTATTGTCTGACACTAACCCACATTGGATAGATCCCTCCAAGACTGTTGGAACAAAAAAATTGATGGTATGGTGTGGTATATGGGGTACAAAGATAGTGGGGCCATTCTTTATCAATGGAAACCTCAAGGCCACTGGATATGCGAAATTGCTACATGATGATGTGTTTCCCTTTTTATGTACTGAAGCTGGCACGTTCCCTGAGTTTTTCCAGCAAGATGGTGCACCACCACATTATGCGTGTCAGGTCCGAGCATTCCTAGATGAACAGTTTCCTGGAAAGTGGTTTGGTCGTCATGGGCCAGTTGAATGGCCTCCAAGGTCTCCCGATCTGACCCCCTTAAACTTTTATCTTTGGGGTCATCTGAAGGCAATTGTCTATGATGTGAAGATACGAGATGTGCAGCACCTGAAACTACGGATACTGGAAGCCTGTGCTAGCATTTCTCCCAAGGTGTTGCTATCAGAGTGTGAAGAGTGGGAGAAGAGGGTTGCATTGACAATCCAACACAATGGGCAGCACATTGAACACATTTTATAAGTGGTCAGAAACTTGTAAATAACTCATGAAAGAATAAAGTTACGTTAAAACCAAGCACACCATTGTTTTTCTTGTGAAATTCCCAATAAGTTTGATGTGTCTCTTCCTATTGAAAACAAAAGTTGGATCCAAAACGGCCGACTTCAAAATGGCCACCATGGTCACCACCCATCTTGAAAAGTTTTCCCCCCTCACATATACTAATGTGCCACAAACAGGAAGTTAATATCACCAACCATTCCCATTTTATTAAGGTGTATCCATATAAATGGCCCACCCTGTATATATATATATATATATATATATATATATATATATATATATACTGCTCAAAAGAATTAAAGGAACACTTTTTAATCAGAGTATAGCATAAAGTCAATGAAACTTATGGGATATTAATCTGGTCAGTTAAGTAGCAGAGGGGGTTGTTAATCAGTTTCAGCTGCTGTGGTGTTAATGAAATTAACAACAGATGCACTAGAGGGGCAACAATGAGATGACCCCCAAAACAGGAATGGTTTAACAGGTGGAGGTCACTGACATTTTTCCCTCCTCATCTTTTCTGACTGTTTCTTCACTAGTTTTGCATTTGGCTACAGTCAGTGTCACTACTGGTAGCATGAGGCGATACCTGGACCCTACAGAGGTTGCACAGGTAGTCCAACTTCTCTAGGATGGCACATCAATACGTGTCATTGCCAGAAGGTTTGCTGTGTCTCCCTGCACAGTCTCAAGGGCATGGAGGAGATTCTATGAGACAAGCAGTTACTCTAGGAGAGCTGGAGAGGGCCATAGAAGGTCCATAACCCATCAGCAGGACCAGTATCTGCTCCTTTGGGCAAGGAGGAACAGGATGGGGACAACTGCACATGCAATCTTCTGCAAAGTTTAGCAAAAGAAAAACATTCTCACGTACGGCTACTAGTAGAGTATTATTAAAATATGTTATAATAGACGGTTTAATTGTTTTCAGATAACCAGCACAATTTTAAATGAATTTAGATCAGCTCATCTAATTAAAATGTCTCAAATGTTGTGATCCCTACAGATGTATCTTCACCCCTAGTTTATTAATACAGATGAAATGATGGGTGGTCTGATCTATGCTGTCTTAAACAAAGATAATGTTGGATATTATCAGATAGAAAAGGTCTGGAATTGCTTTTTGACATACAGTAACTTACAGGCTCAAAGGTTGCATTTCTAACGTCTGCAAACGTTTACTTCTTTTAAGCAGAATTATTTGTTCAGTCATGGTTGTAGGTTGAATTTTTCCTGAAAAAAGTTACTTTTCTGAAAAACATCACAATTCATTTTGTGACTCAAATTGTGCAAAACATGAAACTAATCATCGTCTGAAAATGCATGAATACTATGTATATTCTCTCTGAACATAGCAAAACTGGCTATATTGCCACCTATTATTTGCCATTTTTCATAAAGCTATGGTTTAATTTATTTGCACTCAAATAAGTGATATTATACATATTTTATTAAATGTGTTTATTAAGTTATCTTATTATTTTTTATAACATTGAGTTCTGCTTACTGCCTCTCGTTTCTTTTTCTCATTACCACTTGCATAACCAGTGAATACTGTAACTTTTTATTGATGTTTGTTCTGGACAATATGAAATTAACATTAAATATATAGATGAAAACAGTCAAATATATTAAACGAAAGACGCTCTGCTCACGCTCAACCACAAGCAATAGATAGCTCATGCATGCACTTTTACATTTTTTCAGTATCTGTATGCACCTCACTACAAAAGACCTGTGTGGAGCAAGCACTGCTGTGCAACAATGACATTGTGCTAATGACACAGATGAAGAGACACAACGTCGAAAGGAAGCAAACGCCATGGCTCAACAACGTGCAAGTGAAACACCTCAGCAACATATGGCAAGGCTTGAAATGTTCACTAGAAAACATTCTCTATCTGAAGGTATTTTCTCAAGACAAAGATAAATAGGACTTATATGCCAGCGATACGGCTAAGATATGGTATTGCCAGTGGGGCAGCAAGCACAGGAAGGGAGTCTTCAGGTTATTTTTTGTCCCGATGACCACATGCAGCTAGATTTTCCATATATAGACCTTTAAGGTTGCTTTGACACAGTAAAAATTAATTTAATACTGGCAATTTTGCTGTTTACATTATCATTTTAAACCATATGATACCATTCAGAGCAACTAATTTTATGCATTGGAGGTTACACTTTTTGCAACACGTGTTGCTACAGATTACACAATTTAACTTGTATTTCTTGCCTTCATAGTTGGTTGGAAAATTGTGTTTAGTTAGCCTGCTTGGCAACCAAGAATGACTGTCATTATTTGATGCCATTTTGTAAAAAGCAGTGCATGACACTCAGTTCACCTTGTGGTTTTTGTTGCTCTCTAGCTAATAAAACCAAATAATGCACTCTAGGAGACTTTTATTGACATTTAGAAACACATCCAGCCTTCTTCCTCTTAATGTCAACTTTTGTCGTCTTCTACCCTTTATGACAATCGTGACTGTCAAATTCCTTGAAAGAGATAAGGTACTACATACTGTACAGGGCTGTTTATTAAACTGTTCAGGTAAGAGGCTTTTCGACTTTAGTCTAAAGTTTTGTCAATGAACATACTGTAAGTGCAGAGCATGCTGGGGAATTTGGAATATTAAATGGGACTTTAGAGTTTTTTTATTTATAATTATTTTATATTTTTGCATTATTAGCTTGGAATCTTAAAAGGTGACCTTAAGCTTTCTAATGATACAGATATAAGAAGCATATTCATGTACTGTGAGAAACTGCACAAGAAAATGTCAACAAGCTACCGGTGCATGTTTGGGTGAAAGAAGGGCAGAGCTGATACTACAGCCCCCCACCCAGGCTCTTACCCACTCTATTAGCTGCAGGTTTAAAACTGCAGACATTTTCTATCTCTCTCTTGTTATATTCTTGCTTTGCTTGAGAACACATAACTTACTAAAAAAGAAGACACCCAGGAGGAAAATGATCATCAGTATCTTATTACTTCCGCTCGGACTGAAGACTTAAAAGCATCCAAGTTGTATGATTCTGTGCATCACCTTATAAACGATGCAATAAGTTTTAATGCAAATGAATGTAGTTAACAAGTAAAAGCTTAAAAGCCTACGTCATTTTTTGATTATTATTCAATACAGCCAAGTGCAACATTGTTTATTCCTTGTCTACATGCAGTCCCTTAAGGGTTTGATAGGGCACTTTGAGAATACCTGTACAGTTAAACTAGGTTGAAGTAAAGGTTTGAAAATAAAAGACCCAGTTAGTCAGTAAGCAGTCTGCCATTAGAGATATGGATATAACAGACAGTGGTACAAGAAGGAGGGTTAAAGGTAACAGATATATGGCTGACACTTGATCCTATTCATAATTAAGAAAAGAATTATAAAATATGAAACACACATTGATTCTTATTAATAATCTAACATTTTGATTACTGATGATACCTGCTGATAATTTTTAGATGAAATAATACTACAGCTGAGAAGGCTAAAAACTTCCTATCTAGTAAAACAGCTGTTTGACTTAGTTATCCAAATAGTTATACCCAACAAATAATACTTAAATTGATGCCATAAGTCAAGCCATACATTTTCCTCACCAGTTTTCTCCATTATCTTATCACAATGAAGCTGGAAGACATCCAACTGATCTAGCTGCTGTTTAATTTCAAGTTGCCAACTGATTTAACTGCTTGTCTGTTGGATGTGAAAGAAAACCACAAGTACCCACAGAAAACCCTTGTAGACATGGGGAAAATGTTCAAAACCTATACAGTTTTTGACTTGGCTTGGGCAGTAAGATGTATCCCTGGAGCTGCAAGGATGCAGCAGTGAAAACAGTATGAATTATGCTGCTCATGTGATCAGTTAAAAATGGCTGATTGGCCAGAGTGCAAGAGGAATATTTCAGTTTTTCAATTTACCAAGCACTGTAAGTAATTTAATTAGACATATAGCCATTGAATGCATCAATTTAGTATGATATAATTACACTGAAATAAATATAATGGCTTAATGGCATTTCATAATATCTTCAGGTTGTTTTTTGTGAACATGGGCTTAGCATTGTTGTTCTAACTATAAAATATGGTGGTTGCTCTGAACAATTTATAGTTAGTGTTCTGATCACAGAAGATACATTTTCATATTTCAGATATAGTGCAGCATAGAAATTAAAAAATCTCTTAGTTTATTTTTTTTTCCTTGTGATTGTGTGAAGCCAGAAGTTAACCCTGGCGCATTATAGATAAGGCAAGAACACATTGTTCAATTAAGGGATGCTTAAAAATTATACATACCATATATATATCATATGCAGCGTATTCATTGTTAGAACTATTTTATTCATCTTTAATGTCTGGCATTGACATACAGGTCAGACTTCTGGATGTGTTTTTCCATTCTACTTGAAATACAAGTTTACCCATCTCTCATTAAGGTTCAGTCATTGTTATGGTTTATTTCTGTGCACATGTAATATGTCATTATTATAGCACATCAGCCCTTTAGCTCATCATTCATGATTTTACCTTTTCCTAAACAGCATTTTATTCCCAGAAACAGATTTAAGTGTTTTTCACTGTCAAGCCCTGTCTTCACATAATAACCTTTTGTTTCCTGAGAGATTTTTGCAGAACCTGCAGTTTTTTTCCTTGAAAAACTGCATTAATTATGTCCATTTCCAAGCCACTTTCTCAAACTGTCACTGGCAGAAATAGTTTTCCCTTCCCTTTCATTTCCTTACTTTAGACAGTTGCTTGGTAACAATGTACCTTGACCATGTTTTTATTGGTATACTTTTAAAGCGTTTTTAGCACAAAAATGGTACGGAGTAACTGATACATTGTACTGAATTGTTGCATATTATATAGTTTAAATACTGCTACCTAGAGTACTGTAAATAGTGCTAAAAAGGTTAACAGAAAGCTACCTACATCTTTATGTTAGGATTATGACTGAATTATCACCAGTGGCTTGAAACCTTATGGACAAGGGAGTTGATAAAGTCTGTTTTGCAGGATAGGGCCCAATTAATGAGAGGCATGATGGCTCATTCTCCCATACATGATGTACCTGAAGATGTGGTAGAATATCTTTTTAAGTTTGCAAACTGAATATCTTCTTTTACCCTCTTTTTTCTGCATAGCATGGTATATTGTTCTCCAATGTCTACAGCAAGGTTAGAAACCAAAGTCAACCATCTGCTCGTACTTGGGATGGATGTGACAAGTGGGCTTCTTGTAGAAATGTCAAATATTTTAACCCTCGCCAGGTGCTCCTAACAAGGCAATGCTACAGTTGGCTAGTGTGAGATAGATCCGTTGAGATACATCCGTTCAGATATATACATTGGTTTGAATACTTCCGTTCAGATATATACATTGGTTTGAATACATCCGTTCAAATATATACATTGGTTGAGATATATATATTGGTTGATATAGATTGGTTTAAATATATATATTGGTTAAAATAGATTGGTTTAGATATATACATTGGTTCAGATACATCCGTTCTGATATATATATATTGGTTCAGATAGATCCGTTCAGATGTATACATTGGTTGGGATTTATGGGCAGGCACAACGCGGCCACCCATGTTTAGCATTTCCCTTTCGCTTCATCATTGCTTCAACACTGTTGTAATTATTGTGCACATTTTATACAAGTAGCATATGCCTGTCTGTCGCGTTTTGTTTCGTAAGTCCTCTTGGTTGGGGGTCCTCGATTTCAAAGCAGTTTTTTTCCTTTCATTATTTAAAATACTCGCCCAGATACCCGCCTCTTCGCCTCACTCCGTCCCGCCCCGGCTCATTGTATCCTCCTCACTCGCTCCCTCTTGTCCCTCCCATGACAGATTCTTCTCAAAAGCTGAGTTACCAGGAAGCATTGACAGCAACCGCAGTACCTCCCATTTTTTCACCTCAACAGATGCTGGTTTAACATTGACCGAAAGCCGCCCGGTGATTTCTGTTATTCCGTATTGGCAGCATTTCATTAAAGGGCGATCTGTTTCACCAAGGAACTTAGCCCTGTTTGCTGAAAGGATGTTATGGAGGAAAACACTGGAATAGCGCTGTTTCTTCTGAATGTTTATCAGTGATCAGGGACCAGAATGATCAGAATATTCCTGCTTCACAAATAACTGATGTCTGTTTTTATTGTAAAACTGAGAAAACCACACACACACACGTACACAACACAAATACTCAAACTCACAAATCGTGGGTCGCACACACTACTGATTAAGTGTATCAGTCACGGACGATCATTTTTTTTCACCCAATAAAGCTTTAGTTCGTCAAAGTTAGAAAGCAGCGCGGTGATTTCTATTATTCCTTATTGGCAGCATTTAATTTAAAGATGATTCACGTCAACAAGGCGAAAGAGTCTCATATTTTGACAGGACGATCTTTTTTAAAGCTTAAGCATTTTTGATTGACTTACAAAAGAAAATAGTTATTACTTACCCTCTTTGCTTCAAATTGGCTTTTTAAAACCTTTTTGATATAATTTATTTATGGCAGTATAAAATAAAAAAAGTAGTGTTCAAAATTATAATGCGCGTATCTAACAGGAAGCGGTGGTGGTAGGAGTAAGATTGCTGACTCGCAGTTAAATGATCACTGGTTTGTGTCCGGGGGGCTTCCTTTCTGTTATTTTATTTATTTTACAAATTGCTTGAGTAGTAAGAAAAGCGCTATAAAAAGTAAGGAATTCATAACATTATTATTATTATTATTAATTATACGTGTGAATGCGTGATCAAATTCAGCGGCTGCGTAGTGGGATATGAATTGGGACACTATGTGCTCGACAATACCACGAGTTTATTGAAATAATTACACAGCAAGGTGCACATGCAATACAAACATAATGTGTATATTATTGAAGTAAAGGTTCATATAAATTAATTATATACAAATTTTTAACAAGTTGAGAGATGTCAACTCGTTAAAATGCACGAAATTATACATGTATTGCTTTATAGTCCACATATAGTGTATGTATATTATTAAAATAATGATATAAAAATCATATAAAATGGTATAGAATCTCGCATTATCATTATTTTGTGTCATATTTCTTCAAAGAACTTTATAATTAGTTTGCTTTAAAAAATCTTACGGCAAACATGTGAACTGTTGAAAATCGCTGATCTTAATCAATTTGTTTTAACTCATGCTCCGTGCAAAATGCTGTCATATCTGTTAGTAAACATGCACGCACAGCGATGTCCTGATATATGCGTTCTAAGGCTGCAGGGATATTAAACGCTATTGACGTTTTACTCGGGTGTTCTGTGATTGAGGGCGGACAGTAAACTTTGTTAAAATGATATAGAAAAATACCATTCGTACCAGTCGTTAGTTGTGTTTTCAGTCGTTTTGGCGTGTTTACTGTTCTGTTACCAAAAAATTCTTTAACGGGGCTCATCAACAAAGAAACGTGGATAGTAAGATTTAGTAAAATATCAGTAATAATAATACATTGCTCGACACCCAGTATCACTTTACAAAGACATTTAAAAGACAGCTCGTTAAAATAAATGTAGAAATCCATTGTCATGCTATAAGTGACAGCTTGCTCTTAAACACTTACACAGGTGGTTTTTCATGGGAATAAAAAAGGGGAAAAGAATTCACAGAAAAGGTTTTGTTGTTGAACTCAAATTTCACCTCCGCCATGTGAGTCATTAAAACTATTGGAATGAAATATACAGTAGTTCAATATAAATAAATAAATAAATTTCCTCTCACACCCACCTTTTCACCCCTGTACATTGGAGAGGAATCTCATTTTCACAGCAGGTGCAATTATCCTATAAAACACACAGGGGTTCTGTGCACCATTTTTCATGGGAGATTAAAACTCATCAAATGTAAAACTTTTAGCAGCCTGTGGCATTCCTCATCTGTAGTGGTCCAATTACAAAATGAACATCAGGCAGTTAAAATTGTGCACAGTTTCTTTAATAAGCCATCAGATAGTCTTTTATAGCACTTTCATATCGAGTGTGTCTCTTAATCCCTTCTAACAGAGGAGACACTTATTTCTACAGCTCCTCTGCTTGTAAATTAATACTTTAATTACAAAACTGTCCACAGTTTATTTAAAGAGATTGAAGGAAGTCTTCTACTTTGTATATCACTTTTTTGTCTACTATGTCCTTACTCATCCACTAATTTAAAAAAAAAATCAAGCGCTTACACTGTTTTTTTTAAGTATGTCTATGAAAATCGCTATGAGTAGCCAGAAAAATGCTATATAAATGTAAAATATTATTATTATTATTATTTAGGTTTTTTAAAATCCAAATAAACCTGATAGGACTTCTTCCAAGATATGTGCCACACTAGGGTATCAACAAATGTCAAACTGATTAGGTAATTTTGTGATCAGTTTGTTTTAAAGTATATTAAGCAAAAAATAAATTTTCATCATCTTCTCATTTCTAATTTGGCATTTCAGGATACAGTATATACTGCAAATATAAATTTAAATTGTAACCGCTGACAATTATTTACTTGTGCGCTTGCATTTTCCATAAAACAGCTTCAATATGTGCACAACGTATAGGTGATAAAACACACAAATTCTGACATTAGCATGACTGTTGAAGGAAAAACATGTATTAGAAAGTATTCTATGGAGTTTTCATAAATTAATCATTATATATCTTTTGAGGTTTCTTGATATATTTTGTAATCAGGTTTTTAAATTTTTTTTGGTTTTTACAGCCACTTCACAGATGAACAATCCCCAACTTGGTCATTGTCAGAATAAGTCTAACTTTTTTCCTGTATCCATTAATACATTTTCCGGGTTTCACTACCCATCTGAAAGAGTTGGCATCTGGTTGGGTGACACTTTTAAATTGCAGTAGTATGAGCGAGCATCAGTGTGGCAAGCACTAGATTGGCATTTCTTTCCGTCTCATTTTTTGTCTTCTGGCCCAAGCCTATAAATCTCTTTTGTAAATGGGTGGCTTGGATAAAGGACAGATACTAACAAAGAAAATGTACATTTTGCAGGTTTGTTTTACATTATAACCATATTATTAATTGCTGCGTGAATATAATTTTTTCAAGGGGATGACCTTTACTATTGTCAAAAAAGACAAGCAGGGCAACAGGAGGAATATGAAAGTTATTTGTCGAGTTTAGGAGACAAAGGATACTTGTAAGGAAGTTCATGTGAGTGCTCTCGGTGTACATTCTGGAATTTATAAAACTGCTGAAATTATTTCACAATGATGTTACTGGCGTGCGACCCACGATTTGTGAGTTTGAGTGTGTGTATGAGCGTGTACGTGCTTGTGTGTGGTTTTGATAGTTTTACTATAAAACAGTTAAACATCAGTTATTTGTGAAGCGGGAATATTCTGGTCATTTTGATCCCTGATGAACATTTAAAGAAACAGAGCAACTCCAGTGTTTTCCTCCATAACATCCTTTCAGCAAACAGGGCTAAGTTCCTTGCTGAAGCAGATCTCCCTTTAATGAAATGCTGCCAATACGGAATAACAGATATCATTGGGCAGCTTTTCACCAATGATAAACCAGGGTCTCATGAGGTGAAAAAAGGGATGTACTGTGGTTGTGATTAATGCTTTCTGGTTACTCTGCTTTTGAGAAGAATCTGTCATGGGAGGGACAAGAGGGAGTGAGTGAGGCAGGTACAATGAGCCGGGGCAGGACGGAGCGAGGCGAAGAGGCTGGTATCTGGGCGAGTGTTTTAGATAATGAAAGGAAAAAAAGTGCTCTGAAATCGAGGACCCCCCAACCATCACCATGAGGGCTTACGAAACAAAACGCGACAGACAGGCATATGCTACTTGTATAAAATGTGCACCATAATTACAACAGTGTTGAAGCAATGATGAAGCGAAAGGGAGCTGCTAAACATGGGTGGCACGTTGTGCCTGCCCATAAATCCCAACCAATGTATATGTCTGAACAGATCTATCTGAACCAATATATATATCAGAACGGATGTATCTGAACCGATGTATATATCAAACCAATCTATTTTAACCAATATATATATTTCAACCAATGTATATATTTGAACGGATGTATTCAAACCAATGTATATATATCAGAACGGATCTATGCAAACCAATTTATATATATCTTAACCAATGTATCTAAACCAATGTATATATCTGACCGGATGCATTCAAACCGATGTATATATCTCAACCAATATATCCCAACCAATGTATATATCTGAACCGAAATATATATCTGAATGGACGTATTAAAACCAATGTATATATTCAAACCAATGTATCTGAACCAATGTATACTGTATATTTCCGAACCAATCTTTTTTTCCTGAACGGCCCCTCATAATATACATATAAATATATATATATACACACACATATATATATATATATATATACACACACACATATATATACACATATATATACAAATCTACATATATATATGTACATATATATATTAGGGGTGGGACTCGATTAAAAAAATTAATCCAATTAATTAGAGGCTGTGTAATAATTAATCTTGATTAATCGTATGTAATCACACATGAAAATTTGACCCAAATCGCAAATGTTTTTTTTTTATTTAAAAGGGTTTTAGTGGGCAACAGAATCAAATAATAGACATGGACATGAATATTGTAAACTGAAGCTCTTTTAATTTCTGAAAAAAAATGCTTTTAAACTGCATTTGAATTCAAAACAGAAACAAAAATATCATCCCTGGTTAAAATTGGGCAGACTTAAAAATAAAGTGGTAGTTTAAGTACTTTAAGTACATTTTCAGAATGGTATTGTCTTTAAGTAATAATAACCACAATTTCAACATAAAGTGCAATTTTTCTACTTAAAAAAATAAGTCAGAAACATAAAAGGTCATTTAACCAACTTAATCTTTAAACTCTGAGTAACCTTATCCAAAATTATTTTGTACATTAGGCTAAAACAGTGTGATCATTGAACATTTTGTAATTAGATGTAATTAGAATTACTAACGGTCACGGAAGTCCAATAATCCCCAGTAACAGCCACGCTTTCTGTAATGCATCTAATTTTGCTTACTTTTCAGTGTGCACAAAACCATGTCTTTTGAAATGAAATTTTCCTCTGATCAGTCGTAGAAACGCGCTTTATTCCGACTCTAAAAATTTTTTAGCTGTGATGTGTGCATCGGTGTAATCGGTGTACCAAGAAATCATGCATTGACAAAAGTTCCCCTTTGCTTGGAATTGAAAGTGTGATTAAATGCGTTATTTTTTTTAACGCATTATGGAGTACATGCATCGAAGCTTCTCAGCTGTGCTTGTGCTAAGAAAAGGAAACATTTTAAAAATAATGTAACATGATTCTGCGTTAACCGCATATTTTTTCATACGTCCCAAACCAAGGAGATGCGAGGGTAAAATGAATCGGGAAGCGCGTGTACATAATCAGTGCATCCATTCTTGGGAATCGAACCTCGGATGTCGGCGCTAGAGGAGAAGCCTCTACAATTACCTGCTGCGTGTGGCTTGTCTATTTGAGAGTATGTAGATCGGGGTATATATACAGTGGGATGCAAAAGTTTGGGCAACCTTTTTAATAGTCATTATTTTCCTGTATAAATCGTTGGTTGTTACGATAAAAAATGTCAGTTAAATATACCACATAGGAGACACACAGTGATATTTGAGAAGTGAAATGAAGTTTATTGGATTTACAGAAAGTGTGCAATAATTGTTCAGACAAAATCAGGCAGGTGCATAAATTTGGGCACTGTTGGAACTCAAATTGGCTTGGTAAGCTCAGTGACCCCTGACCTACATACACAGGTGAATCCTATAATGAAAAAGAGTATTTAAGGGGGTCAGTTGTAAGTTTCCCTCCTCCTTTAATTTTCTCTGAAGAGTAGCAACATGGGGGTCACAAAACAACTCTCAAATGACCTGAAGACAAAGATTGTTCACCATCATGGTTTAGGGGAAGGATACAGAAAGCTGTCCCAGAGATTTAAGCTGTCTGTTTCCACAGTTAGGAACATATTGAGGAAATGGAAGACCATAGGCTCAGTTCAAGTTAAGGCTCGGATAGACAGAAGCGACGAATGGTGAGAACAGTCTTAGTCAACCCACAGACCAGCACCAAAGACCTACAACATCATCTTGCAGCAGATGGAGTCACTGTGCATCGTTCAACCATTCGGCGCACTTTACACAAGGAGATGCTGTATGCGAGAGTGATGCAGAGGAAGCCTTTTCTCCGCCCACAGCACAAACAGAGCCGCTTGAGGTATGCTCGAGCACATTTCGACAAGCCAGCTTCATTTTGGAATAAGGTGCTATGGACTGTTGAAACTAAAATTGAGTTATTTGGGCATAACAAGGGGCGTTATGCATGGAGGAAAAAGAACACAGCATTCCAAGAAAAACACCTGCTACCTACAGTAAAATATGGTGGTGGTTCCATCATGCTGTGGGGCTGTGTGGCCAGTGCAGGGACTGGGAATCTTGTCAAAGTTGAAGGACGCATGGATTCCACCCAGTATCAGCAGATTCTGGAGACCAATGTCCAGGAATCAGTGACAAAGCTGAAGCTGCGCCGGGACTGGATCTTTCAACAAGACAAAAACCCGAAACACTGCTCAAAATCCACTAAGGCATTCATGCAGAGGAACAAGTACAACGTTCTGGAATGGCCATCTCAGTCCCCAGACCTGAATATAATTGAAAATCTGTGGTGTGAGTTAAAGAGAGCTGTCCATGCTCGGAAGCCATCAAACCTGAATGAACTAGAGGTGTTTTGTAAAGAGGAATGGTCCAAAATACCTTCAACCACAATCCAGACTCTCATTGGAACCTACAGGAAGCGTTTAGAGGCTGTAATTTCTGCAAAAGGCGGATCTACTAAATATTGATTTCATTTCTTCTTTGTGGTGCCCAAATTTATGCACCTGCCTGATTTTGTTTGAACAATTATTGCACACTTTCTGTAAATCCAATAAACTTCATTTCACTTCTCAAATATCACTGTGTGTGTCTCCTATATGATATATTTAACTGACATTTTTTATCGTAACAACCAACGATTTATGCAGGAAAATAATGACTATTAACAAGGTTGCCCAAACTTTTGCATCCCACTGTATATATATTCGCAGGGGAGAAGTAGTGTGTTAAAGAAGTTATGATAAAGAAATGGTAACCTTTTAAAAGTAACGTTTTTGGTCTCGTCCGATGCGAGAGATGGACGTCTGAAGTGGAGCTCCGCTAGCAGTGGTGCTATTTTTCATATTATTTGCTTATTATTCTGAGATATCCTGTATTTATTCAACCCGAGAGGGACCGCTACAGTATATGTAAACACATATAAACATGGCCAACAAGAAGGGGGGTCCGAAAGAATCGAAGACTAAAGCTACATCCAAGCTGCGATCAGCAAGCCCTAGTTCGAGATACGGCCTCTCAGAGACAGACCTGGATCAGATGGGCGAAAGTACAGACTCCTCGGGACCACGGTCCGCTACATCGTCGCCTGCTGAGAGCGAAAAGGGGAGCGAAGGTGCGATCGTGAGTGCAGATGTGGATAGCTCGCCGATTGGAGAGGATTACCTGAAACTGGAAAAGGCCGGGAGGTCCGCGGCTTCAGTTACGCAATCACGCGGGACTGGAGCAGCGGGACACCGCTTCAGCAGAGTCTGCTGCTTCATCTACGGTACAAGAAGGCACATTTGAGCTATCTGAACTGAAAGTGTTGCTCGCTGACCTCAGGCAAGATATAAAGAAAAGCGAGAAGGCTAATGAGAAAGCAACGGCAAAGGCACATGAGAGACTGAAACAGGAGATGAAACAGGCCAATGAATGTCTGCGACAGGAAATCCAACAGGCAAATGAAAGGCTTCGTCAAGAGGTACAGCGTGAACTTCGACAGGTGCTGGGTAAAATTGAAGAGCGCATTGAGAAAAACTCGCTAAACTGAGCACGCTTGCTGATCGATTGGAGCATCTTAGTGAGACATTCACGAATCGGATCGAAATAGCGAACATCTAGCTGCCAGTGCCGAGGAAAGAGCAGTAAATGTCAGTTGAATGTAAAAACTCGGAGAAAAACTTGGAGACAGACTGGCTGCTTTAGAAGATGGGAATAGAAGGTATAATGTCAGAATTGAAGGCTTGCCGGAGAATCGAGAAAGTTTAAACCCGGTGAAATTCGCAACTGAACTTTTTTCTAAAATAATCGGGGGCGACTTTAAAGCAGAATCTGAGATAGCAGCGGCTTACAGCGCTGGATCAAACACCGTCAGACCCCGACCAAGATCTTTTATAGTCCGTTTTGACGATTATCATTTAAGTTAGAGGTGATGGAACTCCTCAGGAAAAAAAGGAAGATATTATATATGAAGATTGCCAATTCGCGTCTTCCCTGACTTCTCTCCAGCAACAGCTATCAAACGCCGCCTTCTATAATATTAAACAGCTGCTACGGCAAGCCAATGTCAAATACGGCCTCCTGTATCCGCAAAACTGAAAGTGGAATGGCAGGGTCATTTCTATGTTTTCGCTAGCAAGGAGGAGGCAGAAAACGAGTTAAGAAAACTGATCCCGGGACTATTCTGATACATAATTGTGAGTCATGGCGGTAAATGATAAAGCTAGGATTAATAATCTACTGTCTGATCTATTTGTTTTAAAATACGGGTTTTTATCAGCATATATTCTCATATTCTTATATTATTATTACTTACTTATTACTTATCATTACTTAGTATTACTAGGGCTAAATGTTTGTGTTTTATTGTGCTTAATTACGTTTTCCTCCTCTTTTTTTTTTTCTTTTCTAATTATTTCATGTGTACCCTAAATGAGACTGTTCAATATCATACCCTTGGTTTGCTGTTATTGCTATTACTGCATTAAGACTTGTTATGCTTGTTTTGGACACATCTTTAACACCATCACCTGGGTTTATTATCTGGGGATATCATCTTAATGCACTAAAATTGATGAAGATTATATGTATGTATGTATGTATGTATGTATATATATATATATATGTATATGTATATGTATATATATATGTATATATATTAAGTGCAAAATTCTTTTCTTTTTTTTTCTTTTTCCTCTTTTAAAGACTATATTGGTAACAGATATCTCTATCTTTTAACCTTAAAGCGCCACTGCATGGGGGCTTGATGTGCTTTGGACGTGCTCTGTCTCTGGGTATGTCAGAGGACTGGGACTGCATGAAGTGGGTTTTAGCCTCACCTGGGGAGGCAAAAAGGGAGGGTGGGGGTTAAGGGGAAGAGAAAGAGAGCAGGCTTGATCTATATCTAATCTATCATCTCAATCTTTATAATTATAACTATCAACGTAATAATAAGCTGCATGGCAACAACTCTTGGGGGAATAGGAAATTAAGACCTAAACTATTTCACTTCCAGTTAAGACTATAATATGACACCAAAAACTCAGAATCAGTGTCTCCATGATGGGACAGTTAACTTCGTAAGCTGGAATGTTAAAGGCCTGAATCACGAATTAAAGAGAAAGAAAGTACTTTCTCACCTAACAGGTCTAAATGCTAAAATAGTATTTTTACAGGAAACCCACTTACTAAGTAAGGATCAGTTCCGGCTGCAAAAAGACTGGACTGGCCAAATGTTCCATTCTAGTTTTACAAAGAAAACTAGAGGGGTGGGAATTCTCATACATAGAACAGTACCATTTGTAGCATCAGATGTAGTATTGGATCCTGAAGGGAGATATGTGATGGTCATGGGAGACTTATCTAACTGTAAAATGATTTTGATAAATGTTTATGCACCTAATGTTGATGATAAGGAATTTATACAAAATTTATTTGCATCCATTCCCAATCTGAACACTCATAAACTTATAATGGCTGGGGACTTTAATTGTGTTCTAAATCCACTTTTAGATAAGACTTCCTCCACAGGGGAACGCAACTAACACCGCAAAGATAATTACAAAGTTTATAACTGATCACAACTTATCAGATCCCTGGAGGTTTTAAACCCAAATTCAAGAACATATTCTTTCTACTCACCAGTACATCATTGCTACTCAAGGATTGATTACTTCTTTATAGATAATAACTTCTTGCCTAAGATTAAATCTTGTAAATACGATGCTATTGTTATTTCAGACCATGCTCCGATGATCTTGGAGCTGAAATTACTAAGCCCCATACACTCACCCGCAGATGGCGTCTCAATCCGCTTCTATTAGCTGACGAGAATTGTACTGAATTTATATCCAAACAAATTGAATTCTTTCTAGAGACAAATACATCCCCTGAGATCTCTGCAGGAACACTCTGGGAAACTCTTAAGGCCTTCTTAAGAGGACAGATTATCTCATATCTTTCCCACAGAAATAAATCCGAAGCGAAGAAAGTAGCAGAGATAAAAGCGAAATTACTAAAATAGATGAAGAACATGCCAGACTACCAAGCGAGACTCTACATAAGAGGAGGCAGGCTCTACATTCAGAATTAAACCTCTTGACAACTAAAGAAACCGAACAACTAATTTACAAATCCAGACATCATTATTATGAACATGGAGAGAAAGCTAATAAGCTTTTAGCGCAACAAATTCACAAGCAAGAAGTGCGCAACGCAATCTCGTAATTACTAACACGAATGGAGATAAAATCATCGAACACAAAAATATAATGTGCACTTTTAGAGACTACTATAAATCCCTATATACTACTGAGTTTAAAGAAGACAATATACAATCTAATGCATTTCTGGATAAATTACAGATACCACAAATTGACGCTATTAGTGTGGAGGAGCTCGATAAACCTCTGTCATTATCAGAATTACTGGATGCTATAAAGTCACTCCAAGGTGGAAAAGCAGCAGGCCCTGATGGCTACCCTGCAGAGTTTTACAAGAAATTCTCCGCTCAGCTAGCTCCCTCCTATTAGCAACATTTACAGAAGCCAGAGATAACCAATCTCTTCCACAAACCTTTCGCCAAGCACTAATCACTGTCTTTCCAAAACAAAATAAGGACTTATTACAATGTGCATCATACAGACCAATTTCACTTCTGAATAACGACGTTAAAATACTCTCTAAAATCATAGCTAGAAGGATGGAGAAAGTGCTCCCTCAATAATATCACAAGACCAAACTGGATTTATTAGGGGCCGACACTTATCTTCAAATCTTCGACGCCTGTTTAATGTAATATACTCACCAACTAAATCAAACACCCCAGAAATATTATTATCATTGGATGCAGAAAAAGCATTCGACATGATTGAATGGAAATACCTTTTACTATTTTGGAGAAGTTTGGGTTTGGCCGAACATTTGTGCATGGATTAAATTACTGTATACTAACCCAGAAGCTTCAGTTTGCATCAATAACATTTGCTCAGACTACTTTAAACTAGAACGTGGCACAAGACAAGGATGCCCTTTGTCACCACTGCTGTTTGCAATTGCCATTGAACCACTGGCAATACATTGTCGAAATACTGATCAGATAAAGGGGATTAGCAGAGAAGGACTGGAACAGAAAATCTCATTATATGCAGATGACATGGTACTGTATATATCGGACCAGAAAATTCTGTGCCTGCAGTCTTAGCAGCACTCACAGAATTTCAAAAGCTCTCTGGTCTCAGAATTAATCTGAATAAAAGTGTACTCTTTCCGTGAATTCGCAAGCATATAATATTAGATTAGACACCCTTCCTTTTATCATTGCAGAACAGTTTAAATACCTCGGGTAAACATCACAAGTAAACATAAAGCTCTTTATCAAAAAATTTCGTCGTCTGTATGGAAAAAATTAAACAAGACTTGCATAGATGGTCAACCCTTCATCTCACACTAGCTGGAAGAATTAACACTGTTAAGATGAATATTCTTCCTAAGCTCCTTTTTATTTCAAAACATACCAATATACATTAATAAATCGTTCTTTAAGCAATTAGATTCAACAATAACCTCATTTATTTGGAATTCTAAACATCCACGCATCAAAAGAGCGACCCTACAAAGACAAAAGGCAGAAGGCGGCATGGCTCTACCTAACTTCCAGTTTTATTACTGGGGGCAAATATACAGTCGATAAGAACCTGGACACAAATAGAAGAACATACACAGGCATGGACCGCAATAGAAGTAAAATCCTGCAGTACTTCTTTGTATTCCTTGCTTTGTGCTCCAATAAACACACGTTATCGGCAATACACTAATAACCCAATTGTGCTCCACTCACTTAGAATCTGGAACCAATGTAGAAAGCATTTTAAGACGGAGAAGCTTCTTTCTGTGGCACCCTGCAAAAGAACCACCTCTTTCAACCCTCACAAACATATGCAGTTTTAATATCTGGAAAAATTTGGAATTAACTTGCTTAGAGATCTTTATATAGACAACGTCTTTGCATCCTATGAACAATTACGTTCCAAATTTAACATTCCAGCTACAAATTTCTTTCACTATCTTCAAATCAGGAACTTTGTTAAACAGAACCTTCCAGATTTTCCTCATCTTGCACCCTCATCCACGCTGGAAAAATTATTGCTCAATTTCAAGGAGTTAGACTCCATCTCTACAATATATAAAATCCTTTTACAATCCCTTCCTTTCAAAGATCCAAGAGGACACTGGGAAAATGACCTCTCAATTAATATATCAGAAAAGGAGTGGAAAGTAGCAATGCAGAGAATTCACTCAAGCTCCATATGCAAAGCATACAATTATACAACTCAAAATTATATATCGAGCACATCTGTCTCGACTAAAACTCTCCAAAATGTTTCCAGGGCATGATCCAACCTGCGAACGTTGCAACCAAGCCCCAGCCTCACTAGGTCACATGTTCTGGGCCTGCTCCAAATTAACATTATTCTGGACAAAAATTTTTAATTACCTCTCAGACAGTCTTGGACTTACAATCCCTCCTAACCCATTAACAGCTGTGTTTGGGGTTCTTCCAGAGGGTCTTAAAGTGGAGAAAGACAAACAAACTGTGATTGCATTCACTACACTGTTGGCACGCAGACTTATTCTGATAAACTGGAAGAACCCAAACTCTCCTCTTTTAAGTCAGTGGGAAACTGATGTGTTATATTATTTAAAATTGGAAAAAATCAAATACTCAGTTAGAGGATCTGTGCAGACTTTTTTCAAAACATGGCAGGATCTAATCAGTAATATTTTGAAATGATTTTATAAAGCACAGAGAATTTGTTGATTTAGGTATTTTTAAAAGCCTTAAATTTTACACCGTTTGGCTTGCTCTCTCTCTCAAGGGTGGGGATCGATCTGTTCTTAGCATAATTCTTTTTTTTTGTAAAACTTGATTGCTATGTATTGATTGTAATAAAATTAATAAATAAATAAAAAAAAAAAAAAAGAAGTAACGTAACATGATTGTCAATATACAGTAATTGTTTTGTGAGTGTTATTGAGTGTTGCTGTCATCAAGGATTTGATTATCATTATTTCTTTCAATCAGGGTCGTATTTGTACAATGTTTTGTGTTCAAGTTACATTCCGTGTTTTTCAATCGTTGTAAAGATAAGAGGTTTCATTCATCGATTTGTTTCTTACTGCATCAATTAACAGCTCGTCTTCCTCTTTATCTGAGATGTGACACACTGTATGCACTGGTTTTTTTTTTACACTGTCTTCCTTTAGCGGGACATTGACTTTTTCCACCGTGTGCTTTGTTTCCGCAGTAGCTGCACTTATGAATATGCTTGTATGTATCAGACACTTCATATTTTTTGCTGCCTTCTCAATTGTGTAATTCGGTTTTTGTTCAGCACTCTTTGGAACTGTTGCTTTTTGTCTGTGCACTGCGTCAGTTCACGTGAGCCGCTTGGTGTTCATGCATCGAAGGTTCCCAGCTGTGCTGGTGCCATCTCGTGTGATGTCCACGGCTGTATATAATGTTAGCTAAGACCCGGCACTTAAAAGTTTCTCTCGCAGTTTCGCTGAGTTTGTGGCAAACACCACCCTGATCATCTCATCTTCCTCTGCATAAGCACAGTCCTTCTCCCGTGAATATTTAGCAGCAGTGTTTCTATTGGATTGCCGCTGACTGACGGCCTTATATGGGCAGGCACTAAATTACAAACGCCAGCGGCAGCCTGTCTATGAACTTAATTTAAAGTTTAGGTTTACACCGTGCTTTGTAGCAGCACTCATGAATATGGTTGTATATGTCAGTGGCTCGCTTCTTATTGTTTCGCTGCCTTCTCAATTATATAATGCATGTTTTCTTCAGAGCTTTTTTGAGTTCTTCCTGGTTTTCTACATACTGTGTTGATAGTCAGTTCACGTGATTACGTGGGAGGCGTGATGATGTCATACGAAACTCCACCCCCCACGGCCATCCAGCTCAACTCCATTACAGTATATGGAGAAAAAAACTTCCAGTTATCACGCATAGAATTTCGAAATGAAACCTGCCCAACTTTTGTAAGTAAGCTGTAAGGAATGAGCCTGCCAAATTTCAGCCTTCTACCTACACGGGATGTTGGAGAATTAGTGATGAGTGAGTGAGTCAGTCAGTCAGTCAGTGAGGGCTTTGCCTTTTATTAGTATAGATGAATAAACCACAACAAGCAAAAGCTGTTAAGTTTCTGAATTTTAGGAAACAATGTTCAGACAGAAGTGAGGAATTTGCCACATACAGTATACAGCTCAAGCTGCCACAATCTTTGTGAATTTGTATGTCGATTTCAGGACTTCAGGCACAGTGAGACAGAGTTTGTAATTTTTATTTCCTTTTTCTGTAATTGTGGACATAATTACAGAAGTCTTGCAGCTTTTTTTTTTTCTTAATAGCTTTTAATGAAACCATTTTGTGGAGTCTTATTTCCCTGTCCATGATTTGTTCTTGCCATGCGCCCTATGCTAGCTGTGACTATGTAGGTTAAAAACTGACTGAAGACATTTCATGGAGTAACTATTTTTAAATGCAATGTTTGTTGTTGTGGTAGATAATCACTGTGTTCATTGCCCTACCTAGACTTTATATATCTCTCACTGTATGAGCTGTTATTGATAATTTGCCCAGCCACCAAAAAAGTGTGGCTAACCTTGATCTACAGTGGTGTAGATTCAAATGCATTTGTTAATTTGGGGTGTTCTCTATTCCATGGAAGGCAATGTTTTGGAGATGTGTTCACCATTTCCTATACATGGGGATTTAGGATATTTACATTACAGGCTTCAGTATTTAATGGTTCATCACTAAATTTATACTAAATATACCGCATTATAATGCTTAATATTTTAATAAGTACTGTGAGCTCAGGTCCGAACACCATCAGACTAACACCAGCACTTTACCAAAACACACGTTTATTAATTAAATAAAGCTTGAACAACACACAGTGCTCCCAGCACCAATCACCCTCTCCACGGGCCTCTCTCTCAATGTCCGTGGGCCGCCTTTCCCCTCCTCACGGGAGCTTGGTTCTGTTTCCGCTCCCGACTCTAGCTCTCTGATTGGAGTGAAGCGGCCCCTTTTATTCCCAACCGGATGTGCTCCAGGTGTCTGATAATGCTCTTCCAGCAGCACTTCCTGGTGTGGCAGAAGTGCTGCCCTTGCACCCGGAAGCACTCCGGGCATCCCTGGAAGGTCCTTCCTCCACCTTACCAGGTGCAGCAGAAATGTTGATCTCCCGGGCTCCATGTATGCATTTCAGCATGACCAGATGGCCACAGATTTTTGTGCAATTATGTGTATAGGAGCAAAGAGAAAAAAAAAAAGATTGTATCAAAGAATATTTGAGATAACTACATTGAGCACGAGTGAAAATGAATTTTTAGGGTCTTTATATTTATAGTATATATGAATGAATGTTTGTGAATGTGTCAATGAATGTGGACACAATGGAAGCATGAGTCTTCATTTGTGGACCTGAAAACAGCATTTATCGAATACAAATTCTGTATGTATTCTGTTGTAAATTGATAAGTTCAGGAAATATACTGAAATCTGTACTTTATACAAGAATGAATGCACATTGTTAAAGGTAATTTATACATTTTTAGTTTTGAATATTAGAATGTATGGTGCTTGGGGATTTTGTCTGCGTGAAGTCTGCATATTCCTCATGTGTTTGCATGCATGTTCTCCAGTTTACTCGGGTTCAGGCGAAATGGTGTCTCTAATAGCTCCTGTCTGAGTGACTGTGTTCTGTGATGGTCTGGCAACCTTAATTGTCTCTCGTGCTGCTGGGACACATTTCTACTCCCAGCAATTCTGTATTGGAATTAACAGTTATGGGCGAGTTAATGATATTATGTTTTTTGTTTGTTTTTCTTTATTTACTTAACACTAGAATTACCAGAGCCTACGAAAAAACTCGTAATTCCGTCCCACCTTAAACTGCTTCTTAAATCCCTTCACACCTCTCCGCCAGCGTCCTTTGTTCTCTAAATGTGCTGATAAAGAGAAGCTAGGAGCAGCCGGCTATTCCATCCCCCACCAATTTAGAACGTGCACGAACTTCTCTCAGCTCATGCCTTGATTGAGTATCTGGGAGTGAAGTGGAGTTTTAGAGTGGAAATAATAGATCGTTGTTTGGAACACACGCATTTCATGTCTGTTCCGTTTCTACAGTAATCGTGTCAACACATTGTTAAAACAGAAACTTTTTATATTCTAGTAGTAGATGACAAAATGTAGGCATAAACTATATAATGTATGAAGCCTGAAGTCCAAATAGCAAAGAAACATTTTCACAAGAATAACACAATTGCACTTTTATTCAAACATATAACTGCAGAAAGAAAAAGCCGCCTTAACATGCGACATTGACATCAGTTTAATATAGCTGACTCTGTGGTTCAATAGATACAGCCCCCGCTTGGGGGTCACGGGTTCGATCCTGCGCCCCTCCCTTTTGAGAAGTAAACTGTTCTTAGTCTTACTGTTTTAGAATAAAAACATACATTTGATTTCAGTCTGTAACAGCCGGTGCAATTTATGATCTTTGTAAAGGTTAGCCTTTTTTTTTTTTTTATTCACTTTTCACTCTCTCAGTCGCGTTCAGAATCAATCCATACAACCCCATCTGACACGGCTGTTTTCACTAAAGACGCGCTATAGCTCTGCAGTGTACCACGATGCATACTAATGCCCAAGCCCCCCCCGGTTCTGACACACAAACGCTGGCGAAGCTGCCTTCTTCGTATCTCACCGTCACTTGCTTTTCTTTTTATTCAGTTTTATTGAGTGTTCCTGCCAGTCCCGCATGTTGCTGTATGTTTTTCTTTTGCACCCAGGACATGCAGAAGAAAGAATGGTAAAGACCAACCGGTAGCTATATGCAATCATCAGACACTCCCCATCTGCCCGTGTCGTTCAAACACAGGAACATATATTGGTGTAAAAGTATAACAAAAGTGCACTTTTATTCAAGTGCACTTTTTCCATCGCCTTTTCCTGTAAGAAGCAGTGTACACACTTCTCTCTATGCTGTGGTTTCTATTACACTCCTGAAAGAAGGAGACAATACATATGAACATATCCAGCATACAGCAACATGCAGGGACTGGCAGGAACACTCAATAAAACTGAATAAAAAGAAAATCAAGTGACGGTGAGTCTGAAAAGGCAGCTTCGCCAGCGTCTGTGTCAGAACGGGGGGGCGTTAGTATGCATCGTGGTACTACTGAAATCTGTATTCTGTTTCTTTTGTACTCCAGGCACGCAGAGGAGAGAATAGTAAAGAGCAGTAAGTTCGGCGCTATATGCAATCATCAGACACTCCCCATCTGCCCGTTGTTTTGTTATACTTTTCAATACTTTTATACTGCTCAAACGGGCATGCTCAAAAATACACGTGTAATGCCACGAAAAGTGCGCAGACACTTCATTTACGCAAACAAAACAAGTGCACTTTTATTCAAAACTACCTGTATAACGAAGAAAAAAAAAGCAAGTTACAGTAGGCGATTGATCGACATCTTGCATGGTGCAATGCTAAAGTGCAGATTTTCATTCCGTGCTATATAAAATCATCACATTCAAATATTAACAGTTCCCACACACCCAAGGACCGTCCTTCCTACATTTCTATTACACTGAATGAGCACCTCACACTGTACTTTTTTCCCGCATCAGAGAATTTCCAGTTCCTGCAAATTCACACCCGATCTGACGCTGTTCGTTTTCAAATAATATTGCATTAGTGCGATTATATTTTCACATATATTGTCTCTTTCTTTCAGGTGTGAGGTGCTCATTCAGTGTAATAGAAACCATAGCACAGAGAGGTGTGTACACGGCAACAAGTACACGTGTCGTAAATAAAGGAAGGACGGTCCTTGGGTGTGTGGGAACTGTTAATATTTGAATGTGATGATTTTATATAGCACGGAATGAAAATCTGCACTTCTTAGCATTGCACCATGCAAGATGTCGTATCAATCGCCTACTGTAACTTGCTTTCTTTTTTCTTCGGTTATACAGGTAGTTTTGAATAAAAGTGCACTTGTTTTGTTTGCGAAATGAAGTGTCTGCGTGCACTTTTCGTGGCATTACACGTGTATTTTTTGAGCATGCCCGTTTGAGCAGTATAAAAAGTATTGAAAAGTATAACAAAACAACGGGCAGATGGGGAGTGTCTGATGATTGCATATAGCGCCGAACTTACTGCTCTTTACTATTCTCTCCTCTGCGTGCCCTGGAGTACAAAAGAAACAGAATACAGGCAGCGCTATAGCTCTGCGTTGTACACGATGCATACTAACGCCCCGGTTCTGACACAGGCGCTGGCGAAGCTGCCTTCTTCGTATCTCACCGTCACTTGATTTTCTTTTTATTCAGTTTTATTGAGTGTTCCTGCCAGTCCCCGCATGTTGCTGTATGCTGGATATGTTCATATGTATTGTCTCCTTCTTTCAGGAGTGTAATAGAAACCACAGCATAGAGAGAAGTGTGTACACTGCTTCTTACAGGAAAAGGCGATGGAAAAGTGCACTTGAATAAAAGTGCACTTTTGTTATACTTTTACACCAATATATGTTCCTGTGTTTGAACGACACGGGCAGATGGGGAGTGTCTGATGATTGCATATAGCGCCGAAGTTGGTCTTTACCATTCTTTCTTCTGCATGTCCTGGGGTGCAAAAGAAAAACATACAGCAACATGCGGGACTGGCAGGAACACTCAATAAAACTGAATAAAAGAAAAGCAAGTGACGGTGAGATACGAAGAAGGCAGCTTCGCCAGCGTTTGTGTGTCAGAACCGGGGCTTGGCGTTAGTATGCATCGTGGTACACTGCAGAGCTATAGCGTCTTTAGTGAAAACAGCCGTGTCAGATGGGGTTGTATGGATTGATTCTGAACGCGACTGAGAGAGTGAAAAGTGAATAAAAAAAAAGGCTAACCTTTACAAAGATCATAAATTGCACCGGCTGTTACAGACTGAAATCAAATGTATGTTTTTATTCTAAAACAGTAAGACTAAGAACAGTTTACTTCTCAAAAGGGAGGGGGCAGGATCGAACCGTGACCCCTTGATTCTCAAGCGGGGGCTGTATCTATTGAACCACAGAGTCAGCTATATTAAACTGATGTCAATGTCGCATGTTAAGGCGGCTTTTTCTTTCTGTAGTTATATGTTTGAATAAAAGTGCAATTGTGTTATTCTTGTGAAAATGTTTCTTTGCTATTTGGACTTCAGGCTTCATACATTATATAGTTTATGCCTACATTTTGTCATCTACTACCAGAATATAAAAAAGTTTCTGTTTTAACAATGTGTTGACACAGATTACTGTAGAAACGGAACAGACATGAAATGCGTGTGTTCCAAACAACGATCTATTATTTCACTCTAAAACTCCACTTCACTCCCAGATTCTCAATCAAGGCATGAGCTGAGAGAAGTTCGTGCACGTTCTAAATTGGTGGGGGATGGAATAGCCGGCTTCTCTTTATCAGCACATTTAGAAGACAAAGGGCGCTGGCGGAGAGGTGTGAAGGGATTTAAGAAGCAGTTTAAGGTGGGACGGAATTACGAGTTTTTTCGTAGGCTCTGGTAATTCTAGTGTTAATACTGTCCAACCAGCATAAATACAGTTTTACAACTAAATTTACATTTGCTACAAAAAAATAAGATTATTCTCACTTCTTCACCTCAATGTCACAAAGTCTTCCTTTCATCTCCCCAAGCTGTTCCAAAATTCAAAGAAAATGTTCTGAATTAGTCCCTCACCTTTTAACTCTCTGTTTTTTCTTCAATAATAAATTGCTGTTATAAGCAGCTCCTTCTCCTGACACTGGCAAAGTCTGAACAATGTGGTGAGTTTGCCAATACTGAACAGAAGATGCCATCTGTGAGGTCACTCATCAGTATGCACATAGAAACACAGCTCAAATAAAAAGTCAAAAGTACCAGTAAAATGAATGGAATAAATGGTGAAAATACCCAGACTTTTGCAGAGCTTGATGAGAATACATATGCTTTTAATTATAACATGGAAATATTTTGAAATGTTATATTTATTGTTGCTGATCATATTTTGATATTGTGAAGAGCAGTATGAAAAATGCAATGAGAAGAACTAAGACATTAACTTTTCACTGTAAAAATATGACTAAAGACATTGATACAGTGCAGCTGTCATGAGTGTGAGGGCCAGAATTCAATTTCAGGAGGAGGATGAGACATGGCATGCAGTACAAGTGGACGCCTTCTTAATTACAGAGTTTTCACTGTTATAAAGATAAGTGACAATCTTTTGTATTATTTTTCTCTTCTCACAAGAAAGGCTTCAACTTTACTATTTAGTTAGCAAACTAAAAAAGGAAATTGTGTGACTGTGTAATTTTTAGATAAATGAAAAGGACCTTTGTCAACAGATTAATCCCAAAAAACTGGAAAGTCGGAAAGATGTTGATAACTAATGAGGATTTCAGAGTAGTTTAAGTGTGTCCCTGCTTGTAAGTCAAGCTACTGAATGCTCATTTTATGAACCAGAAAGATCTCTATTCTGATTGGTTGACATGCATGTATCTCACTCATTGCATAAGAGAAGGTACTAGCAGTAAATCTGAAAGCTTTTAACGGTTATATATACAGTGCTTTTAGCAAGCTTTATTTTCTGAGTCTTGCAATTTTCACTCAGCCTGTACTCTGATGTATTACAGCCATTTTCATGATTCTTCAATGTAGCAACGGGAAATAACATATAATATTGTTCAATGCCTTCTTTTCTTTTATGAACAAAGCATTATGGCTGCAGCAATGAGCATATAACTTATTAGGAAGATGTTTAAAAAGTCATATGCACAGAGAGAATGAAGAAGTGCAAAGTACCATTGAAGATTTATATACAAGTCTCCATATATTTCAATAAATTCATATGGTCCTAGACAGGAAAGCCTGATGTTTGTTTTAGTTTAACTGCAAACTCCAGACAACCTGCCTTTTTGCTGATGTTATGAGAAATAAAAAAAAAGAAAAACTGCACGATACCAATAGGGAACAGCCTACAATAATGATGATGAAACATTCGTAGAATCCACAAGACTGAAATAGATGACACATAAAAAGATAAATCTAACTGCAAAAATAAATCATTTTGCTTTCAATTCTTTTAAATATTATAAAAATTGCAAAGAAGAAAAAAGTGTATAGTCATTTATTTTTAATCTTGTCCTCTCTTCTCAATAAGTAGATGGTCTAAAATAATATTACAATTTGAAAGACAGGACATTTAAATCAAGCTATCCATCAATCTAAATAAACCATTCACTGATGTCTCCATTGCAATACATCAATTTACCAACATGACCTTTTTGGAGGCATTTTCTCACTTTTTAACTGACAGGTTTCCTAACCAGTCAGAGTATCAGAGATGCTGATAGCAGAACAGCTAAATACAATTAGGAATGAAGAAAACTGATACTTAAAAGTGTCAGAGATGGAAAGATACTTAGTTGCAGAAAAAAACAATGAATAAAGGAACCGTGAAGACATTAAAAATAGTGTTCCTGATGTGAGAGAGGTCTGTAAAAGTTGGTTCCACTGACCTATGCAACCAGAACTTTTTCTAATGTTGACAATATCTAAATAGCAAACATCATTTCTTAGATATAGAAAGAGGTGTAGCTGTATTAGTGTCTTCCCCTCTGATGGAGGTCATTCCCTTTGTTGGAAGAAGAATGTGGGGTAAAAATATAAAACAATGACCATCATAAAAAGAATGAATGGAAAAAAACAGAAAGGCAGAAGATAAAAAGAAAAAGGCAGCTTTGGTTGCCAAACTTCAGATTGAAGAAGGTACATAAGGAGAAGATTTAAATGACTAAAAGCTTTTTGCTTTCTTAGCATTAAATTTTAACTTTAGATATGTAACTAATGCAATCTAGTATTCATATTGGAACCAGGTTTCATGATAACTTCAACAACAGGTTTATAGACAGAATCAAACCAATTTACAGAACTTTAAAGAATTTTGAAAGTGTTAGGTCAAATTTGACTCTGCAGCATATAAATGTTCTGAGTGGTCATTTTGGATCAAATTCTGTTTGAAGCCTTGCCCACTCCTTCACGCATACAATACCTGTAATTCTCTGGCTCAGCATTCCCATATGTATACTTCTTCTCTCAAAGAAACACACATTCACAATAAAAAAAAATCCACTTGCTTTGTCAAGATACCTCTGCAACATAAGATCATGCCCAACCATGAACACTACTGGTTTCTCACTGAAAAGCACAATAATGTTTGCCCATGCATCTAAAGGGTATGTGTCATGAATAACAGTACACCTGTTCCTGACACCACTGATGTCTATAAAAAGACCTAATTTTAGGTCTGTTTCAAAGTGCAGAAATGTATGATCAGTGTGTGATGAAGAATGAAGCTGAGCTTTATTTTCAATGTAATGAAGAGAGCTCAGGTGAAACAGAAGGCCCAAATGAAACAAAGATTCAAGGTCAAGTAGAATTTGGGAACAATCAAAAAAATCCTTGGTCCCTGTCTAAAGTCCTGGGTCAATGTAGCTAGTCCTTTATTAGACTAAATAAACCGATAAAATATAGAATCTAGATAGCATGTGAAGCAAGGACCAAATGTGCATGAAACATTCAAATGCAAACTGGAAAGCTGTTATGTTTAAGCCAGGGTCTAATCCCTAGCCTAAGTATATTTTCCTTTATTGTGTTGTTTTTCTTTTTTTATTATTATTTGAGGCACGGCCACCATTACATCTTTGAAGGGGATGCCCTCAACCTTCACATTCTGGTTGAGGAGTGTCATTGGTGTTTGTGGAGTTCAGATCTTTATCATGAAAGTATTAATTTTGGATTTCCTAGTTTATTAATGTTTTTTGCTTCTACCTTGGGTTACTGATTTTTAGATTTGCGATTTGGACTTGGTAGCTGTGGGATGCATTTTCTTGTGCAAATCTGTTTTGCTTTATTTTTGCTTATTTAAATACATTCTTTAAATTTAAAGAACATTGTTTTGCTTTTTGTCATTTACAATTATCTTCTTTATTCAAGGGGCATTTTTGTGTATTTAAAAGTATGTTTGAAATTTTAAAGCCCGTGCCCATTTTGTGCCAATTTTGGCCATGTGTAGGTTTAAGCATCTCATAATTACTCCTTGAAATTGCAATAAAAGTCTGACTATGATATGAATTTGTCCTACCCCAGAATAGGACAGTCAAATTGTTATAAAGCATACTATGCCTGCTCCTAGAGTAGAGTAATAGTTTAATTTGACAATTTGCAACATTCTGGCACCAGAATCCACAAAACTGCACTCATAATAATGTTTTGTATAATATAATATAATAATAACAGTTATTAAAGTGATAAAGGAAGATGTAGGAAAACATTAAAATAGAGTATTTCACTAAGCTGGACATAATTGTTGCCACTTAGCAAAAGCATCAAGAATAATACTGTAATGAGCACCGAGATGGAAAGACAAAGACAGATACACTAAAACAGAGTAAATTCCAATAACAGGCATGTTAAGTTATAATGAATGATACATAGCCATACTTTCAGAAGAATCAACATCTCACTGTTATAGCCATGGGGAACATTGTGGAAATGAACAGTAACGGAAACAAGCTACAGTTATTCCAGCACTGTTTCTGAAACCACATTCACTCTTACATTGTTCCTAATCATCTTCCATAGTCATGTGCTGTACCTCTCTCCATGATCACCTCTTATCTTCTGCAAGGCTCTTTTTATCCAGTTTTCTGAGAGTCTCCACCTGCTTTCTTGAACCTCCCTGGTCTTATAAAGTGAAGCATTTATTTTCCAGGTGTTCATGGAATGCAGAGCTCAGTGAACCAAAATGACATTTTGCTGTCAATCACCCATCCAGCCTTGCTTATCTTCATGGTAATGTGCTGATGTTACAGTACAGTTCACAGTGATATCACTTGCAATTCACATAAGACTATTCATCCACATTTCTCTTTATATGTGTGCCGACCATTTTCATACATTTCAATATGCCTGATGAACACCGGCACTTCCCTTTTCAAAGCCTATCAGTCCTTTCTGCCATTTTGTGTACTAAAGCCTGTCACTGCAGACCCAGAACCCACTTTTTGATTGACTTTAGCGTCTTCTTCAAAACCCCACTTCTGTCAATGCTTTAAAGAAGATTCACACAAATGCTTCAAGTGCATCTATCTCAGAAGGTGCTGTAGAAGATGCCAATTGGTGCTCCAAGAAAAAGAACAAGTGCAATAAAATACATTTGCTCAGAGCATACTGTACACCCGCAAGCTGATAAAGGTATGAACCACGGACTCAAAAGAAAGAGACATTAATGATTATGTGCTATTCTTCAAGGAGATTGTTGTATAGCTGAAGCTGTCTAGTTAAAATATAATTGTACATGGTAACTTTTAATTTGTTACTTTAAACAAAATGAAGTTTTGTTTTAGAAATAAATTGTGAGTGTAGACCCTTTTGTACAACTTTAATCCATAACACTGAGCTTTGTGCTAGAAATGAGTGACCTATTGTAACAGTACATATTGTTATTTGCCATTTTCTAAGATAATTGCACGGCTAAAAATAATGCCTCTAATTCTTTCTACAAGAAGTTAAACCTCACTAAGTCAGGAATTTAATTTCTATTATAACATTTTTAACCATTTCATATAGCCATGATCTTGATCCAATTGAAAAGATCAGCTGAAAATGACATTAAATAAAGTTTAAATTACTCCTGGCATTGCATTTTTCTAGTATGTCAGTGCACCGGCTATCTGTAAAATCTTTATGATTCTGAGATAAAATGTCAGATAATTGTATAAATAAATTAACCCAGGAAAGTGTAAGGAGCCCCATTGGTTCAGTTAGTATAAAGGATGTCATACCCTACTAACCCATTATTTTGATACTTTACTTCCATTCCAAGGAAATCTTCAGCTACATACCTATATATGACTAATACCTAAATTTAACCCAATAGCAACAATTCACAACACTCTCTTACAAATAACTTAAACAGTCAAACTATTTTCATACCAGTATACCATATGTGTATTAACAAGTCTTTCACTTCAGTTAGTAGTTTATCCAAATCTAGTAAAGCTAAGAAGCATTTAATACATTTTTCCCCGAGGATGTAGAGCCATTAAGACCCCCACACCAAAGAATATGCAAATTTTAACTGTAATATTTGTTGTTCAGTGTTAGCATATTGCAAATCTTAAATCTTACATACCATTTAATTTTAATGGCTGCTATTTATTTACAATCTATTCATGTAATTGGTAGAAGTAAATTGGTAAAATTGCACAAACAGCATAATGCTTTGCATCCTTTCAGATCTTGCCCATAATTACATTTTGATTAAAATTATTTTTTCTCCAACAATTTAATTTAAGGTAAAGACCTGCATGTAGCTCTTGGAGCTAGAAGTGCTTGGCTGGACAATTGTAATTACCAAACCTCAGTGCCTAAAGCAATTTGAAGCATACACAAGGGTCCAGGGAAAGATTTCCAATCTGAAGCTCAAATTAAGTTCTTTTGATGGAGTAATATAACACTGTCAGTACTCTGTTTTAAGTACACTGAAATGTAGGGAGATAGAAGCATTGAGTGAGTGATGTTCTTGTGTCCACATTCATTCTTTTGAGTTCCCAAGACAAAATCTGAATAATAAATAATAAATACACACCAATATCCTATACATGCAGTATACTAAAAGTGATTTAGTTCCATCTTTTACTTAAACTTTAACATGAGCTATTAGACATTTGTTCTTGGGTTTTATTTTATTTTTTTTCCAAAATGTTTAAAACTAAAAATATCAAGATACATTGCAGAAAAAGGCATTAAAACAAAAAGATGTACTCTTTCTCAGTGAATACTATGATGAATTAACTAATATATTCAATGAATGTATTTAAAGATTTCTACAACTGGAGAGAAAGCTGTTAAAATTACTTTCATTGGATTACACCAATAGTTCCCAGACATTTTCAAGCAAGGACCTCCTGACACCAAAAAAAATTCAGGACCCCTTTATAATGCACTCCTGTTAAATAAATATTTATTTTGCCTGTAATTATACACACCCGTTGATTTTAAACAGTAACAGAACATAAAAAATGACACTGTTGATTAGAAATGTATTAATATTAAAAATTAATTTTCATTTAACACGGCACAGTGTTTTTCCAGCAGTAGTCAGTAGCTTCAATGGGCCTGTTTTTCTCTACTCATCTTTTCAATGGAAGGCAGCAGTGTCAATAAGTAACTTGGATTTGTATTTTCCGGTCACTGAGGTAATAGCAAAAATAGCAAAAACAGGACATAGTAAAAAAAAGATGAATGCACAGCCCACTGTTCTATGTGTAGGAACTTCTTCTTCACACCAAGCCAGAATTCATTCAGCGCCTGACATGTGAACTGCGGCTCTTTTCTGGAAGATATTTTTGAAAATGCATTTTTGGGACTGAATTGTATTCCATGAGAAAAGGATATTCAGGGATTTCCTCCACTTCGCCACTTTTAACAAATGCCATCAAGTCCCTTAATGATTACATATTTCCTTTATAAGTCTTGAACACATCTTTGACTTTTCAGTGAAAGAGCTGATCTTGCCATGCCATTTGTAAAAGAGGATTTTCTTTACTCTGTAACTGCAGATATAATTCATTTACCTTTACAAAATGTGCAGAGTTATGCAAATTGAATTAGAGTGTTTCAGTGCAGAATTTATTAGTGAGATCATATCTTCATGTAAAACATTTAAGATCTCCTCTCTGGGCTTGAACATTCTGGAAACCACCTTGCTGTGGAAGATCTGTCAAGTATGACTATAAAATACCTTATAATGCTCAGCACCCAGATCTCAACAGAAGACACAAAAATATGACACTTTAGTCATCTTCTTTTTAAAGATTTGTCCATGATAATAACATCCTACAGAGTGCAATGTGCCTAATGAGACACTCCTTTGTTAGGCACCAGTAACCCACCCTGCTTTCCTGACATCATATGTTCCCCATCAGTGCAGATACTCAAATAGCACCTCCACTCAAGTCCTGTTTTGGTCAAGTAGAAGTCTATTATCCTGAAATGTTTGTCAGACGTTTCTTTATTTAGGACATGTTAACAAAAGAGTAAATTTTCATTAAATTACTTTGTATCGACATAACAAATATACTGTTAATAATAACAACTCAATACTGCTACCAGTAATCTTGTCCACCCGTAACAGCTAAACGTTTGCCTTTTACTTTGTTAAGGAGCTGCTCCTTCTGATCATTTGACATACCACTTAATCCCCTTGAAACAATGTTATTAGAAAAAGGAATCACTATCATTTATGCATGAGACAATATTTTGTTTTTCACAATACAGGAATACTGGCAATATGAAATGTGTCATTGTATTGTATTTGCAAAAATCAAACACAACGGCAAATTGAAAGCAGAGTGCTTAAAAATTGGATTGGTAAAACTATCCACATGCCCTTTCATAAAACCTAAATTCACTATCTGTATAATGAGGTGAAAGTGAAAGATGCTGGTGCATGACACAGAGATCATTGTGCGTGAATGTGAGATGTGACCACAAGTTATGTGTTTCACACTTACACTTAATTTCTTAATATCTGATGAGAATGGTCAAAGCTTAGTATTGTTTCATACATGCACTATTACATGTACTGATTTTGTGCAAACTTTGTCCATCCTCCACAACCAAACATCCAATTTCCCTGGATGAGGCTGAGCAGCTTATTTTATCTTTGACCAGGAATTACTTCTATTGCAAGGGCACTTCCAAGTCAAACAGAAGTCCCATATGGTAGGGATTACTATGCCCAGCAGCACCCCTTGCATCCCCCGGCAATATAGCGGGTCCACAGCTCTAAACAGATGGCTAGTTTTTGAATAAGTAATCACTGCACTCACGACTTAAGGAGGGGATGTGGTAGTGTGGTGAGAGTGGTTCCTGGGCACAATGTGGATGTAGGCATTTATGCACTGAAGTGCACAGGTGCGGGATCGCCCATGTCTTTACTTGATGCTAGGAGCTGCAAATCGCCACACCTGTGCCACGTTCCCATTATAAAAGGGGAAGTGCGAGTGTGGAGAGGAGAGAAATAAAAGGAAAAAGATTACAAAAGAATGGAGGTTAGTGGAGAGAAGAGGAAAGCAGGAGGAGTAAAAAGCGGGTTTGGGAGTGAGCAAGCAAGCGAATCAGCGAAACAAGCAAAAGCAGGCTCCCTGGAATGCAGGCAGCTGGGAGGAGAGCCCCTTAGGAAGAGTATTTGTCCAACACTCGGTGGGAGCAGTAGGAGGTAAAAGGTAGTTGGCTTGCCGCCTAAGGCTGCAGAAGTTAAGCCCAGCTGTGAGCGCCCTGGTTGCTGCAGAACTTGTGTCTCGGACCACCTGGAGGTGTAAGTAACCAGGGGACGGAAGACTACCAAACTAGTAGAAGGCACCTGCACATGCTGATAGGGCAACTCCGCAGTTGCAGGGCCCGTATGGGAGAAGAAAGGGAGCCACCAGTTAGAATGAAGAAAACAGCAGGATTTTTAAAAAGGACGACTTCCTGCCTTGGTTTTAACCTCATTTTAACAGCTTTGTTTTTTGGATTTTAACTTCCACTTTTAGCACATCGTTTTTATGGATTATGTATTTATTAACTTTGAAGCACTGCACTGTGGACATTGTTTTTGGTTTTGTTTTAATAAAAGCACCTTTGCACTTTACACCTTCTCCTTGCTCCAAAAGTGTTTTGTCCCCACTTGCACAGCCCATCTGGTTACATTACCGACCGACAGTGCTGAGTTCAAAAGCGGTCCCAAAATTGGAAGAGGGAGCACAGGAGCAGGACCTGCACCATCACACCCCCACGGAACCCAATAGTAATACTTTAAATCTTGATGCAACATCTCAGTCATTTGCCCAAGATTACACATTTGATCCTGAAAAGATCTTCGATTAGCACTCTTAATGTATGATATTCTGGTTACAATTAATAGCTTTATTTCTCTGTTTGATTACTAGATTTAGTGTTTTGATTCTGGTTACATCCTACAAAAGTCTGGCAATTTTGAATATGCTAATGGTTAGGCCGCTGGGTTGTGGTTTTTGTTTTAGAGAATAAAACTTTGATATGTCGTAAACTACTTTAGCTCCAACTTTTTCAATATGCACTAATCTCCTGGTCCATTACAGAATGCAATGGCTGGTTAGGTATCCTGAATTGGTGAGATTACATTGGGCTGTGGTCCAGCCAAGATGTTTTCCAGTTCCCTTTACTGGAACAACAAAATTGACTTTGCCACAAATTGAGAAATATTGCATTTTATTGAGGAATTACCATTATTCATTTTTTTGAACATCAACATTATTTCCATAGCACATTTTTATAACAATGATGTAGCTCAAAGTGCTTTACAAGAAGTAGTTACCTGCAAAGAAAAACTAATTAAAATTAGATTAGAATAATTATGCATAGGTCACACGGTGGTACAGTGGTAGCGCTGCTGCCTCGCAGTTAGGAGACCCGAGGAATTTGCATGTTCTCGCGTGGGTTTCCTCTGGGTACTCTGGTTTCCTCCCACAGTCCAAAGACATGCAGGTTAGGTGCATTGGTGATTCTAAATTGTCCCTACTGTGTGGTTGGTGTGTGTGTGCGCCCTGTGGTGGGCTGGCACCCTGCCTGGGGTTTGCTTTCTGCCTGTGTTGGCTGGGATTGGTTCCAGCATACCCCTGTGACCCTGTAGTTAGGATATAGCGGGTTGGATAATGGATGGATGGATGGTAGCTCAAAGTGCTTTACAGGATGTCAAAAAAGTAGTTACCTGCAAAGAAAAACTAATTAAAATTAGATTAGAATAATTATGCATAGGCCTGTGGCACAGTGGGTAGCACTGCTGCCTCGCAGTTAGGAAACCCAGGTTCGCTTCCCGGGTCCTCCCTGTGTGAAGCTCGCATGCTCTCCCTGTGTCTGCGTGGGTTTCCTCCGGGTAATCCGGTTTCCTCCAACAGTCCAAAGCCATGCAGGTTAGGTGCATTGGCAATTCTAAATTGTCCCTAGTGTGTGCTTGGTGTCTGTGTGTGTGTGTGCGTGCCCTGCAGTCTGCCCGGGGTTTGTTTCCTGCCTTGCGCCCTGTGTTGGCTGGGATTGGCGCCAGCAGACCCCCGTGACCCTGTAGTTAGGATGTAGCGGGTTATGTAATGGATGGATAATTATGCATAAATAGTATACCAAAAACAAATAATACACTCATACATATGATAGATATATAATTAAGAGAAACAGAGTCCTTAAATAGAGAATTGTTTTTTAACTCTGTGAATGACAGCCTGATTTTAACATCAGTTGGTCAGGGTGGACTGAAAAAAAACAACTCCAGCTAAGCTTGAGTTAAAAAAAAAAAAATCTGTAGGAGATCCAGGTTAAAGACGCCCACCACCCTCTGGGCATTCTGCCTAGCATAAATGTTCTTTCTTTTTTTTTTTTTTTTTAGGGTTTTGTCATAGAGAATTCGAGGCAATTGGTCTTATGGCAGGTTGGAGTAACCACTTTAATTCCAACAACACAAATGGCTGCACAGGACTTTGATCACACCACCACACGAGAACCAGAAAAGAAAACCAACAAAAGTAAAGGTTAACAAAGATTGAAGGTTCATTAAAGACAACGCTAATTCTATGCATATCTAATTTATCCAGGAAAAATTGAAAATGTAGTTATGAAAAGGTCCAATTAACAAAGTGGGTTATTTGGTGTTTTTTTAAAATGATCTACAGTGTTAGCCTGGTGTATCTTTATTGGTAAAGTATTCAAGATTTTTGGTGCATAACAGCAAAAGTCTGCCTCACCTCTTCTTTTATTCTTGGCTCTTGGAATAACAACCAGACCGCTGTTATGGATCTAAGGTGAAGACTTAATAATTTAGAGGGAAAGGCACTGAAAAATATAGGAAGGAGCAGGATTTTTGTGGAAGAAAAGATGCCACTATATTTTAATTTAACAAAAGGGGGTTAACATTAAAGTTCTATATGGCCAGTGAGCACAGTGCACACCCTTTATAGCTTACAACCCCCTCGCCATTTCATAAATCAATGTCTATCTGCTTAGTTCATATCTACAAGATTTAGTTCATGTCTGATGACTCGTAGTTAGCACACATTTAACAGCTGCATTGCTTACAGAGATCATAAAGTGTCTTATCAGTAATTTCCTGGACTCTTAAGTTATTCTTTTAACAAGAACAAAACATTGCCTTCACATATCTCTAATATCTACCTGTGGGTACATTTTAAAAGTACAGGTATGTTATATTTAATAAGTACCTATAAAGATACAGATTTGCCTAACCCTTAAATAAAATAACTAGTTTGAAACTATTTAACATATACAGTATGAACCTCAGTTCATTACTTATTATTAACAAACAACATATATTTTCCTAGTGATAGGATTTAAAGTTAACAGACCAGAATATAAACCCTGAAGAGACACATACAAATTGAACATATATTCTTCCACTTTATTTAAAGCTTCATGTACCATAGTATACCAATGTAATGATGCTAAAACTGTTCAGATGTGCTCAGATTTTCTTTTTCTGGTTAAGATTCTTGTTGCTGCTAACTGTAAATGATTGATATCTTTCTTAGGTAGGCCAGTTGGGAGTGTGTTATAGTAATCTAGCCAATGTGGAAAATAAAATATGACAACCAGTCAAATAAAGTTTTTGGGGAACCACCCCATATAATTTCCAACGGACAGGTCAAAACAGGTTAAATGAAGTATTTGACAAACTCATAAGGTAAAATGGGGGGCATTTATACAGAAACAGAAATGGCTACAGGAAATTAAAGGGGGGAAGTGACATCTTGTCTCATACTTCTGTGTGACGTCATCAACAAGGGCCAGAAATACACTTCAGCCATTTTAGCTTCACAATATGTTGGTTTATTTTTCTTCTTTGCTTCTGCGGAGAGAGAGGTCAGTACCCTTTTTTAACCGTCCGTCTTTCGACCGTTTACTCGCCGTGGGCTTTGTCAACTGTCTCCTAATCGCGTGTTTGTGACACCAACTAAAAACAAATGTGTGAATTAATTTCTCAGCTACTTGCACTGTTATAAGAGGTCTAAATTTTTGCTAGGATCCTTAAATGGAAAGATGCTGTGTTAGTAATACGGCTAATATGTGATTTAAGGTTTAGACCAGAGTCTATTATTACTTCTGCCTTGACTTTGCATTCTAAGTGATCATGTTTATTTGTAATGCCCTCATTAATTCCATTTTTTATGAAAATCTAATTGAGTGATCCTGTTACCAATGTTGTTGTTTGTCTAAGATAACCTGGAGCTGTGGTTAGTTGAGTGCAATTAAAAGGTATATCACAATTAAAGGGTATGTTTCTGCAGTAGATTATGAGTGATATTTTTAAAAGTTCAAAGACAGACAGAGCATATTATTGCTACTGGTACCAGTAAATAGGAGGAGATGTAGGAGAGAAAACAGCTTCATTTACTAAGTTGGATAGAGTGCTCATATTTCTTGTTAAAGAGGTGTCCCTCGAGGTGTGAAAGTAGGGAATCTCATATAGGAGTTCAGAGGCAGGGAAGTAGCCTGATTTTAATAAATTAATAAATAAGGCCTATAGCATCCATCAGATATAATCAATAATAAGTACAACTCTGTGATTTATGATTTCATTGTTTATGTAGACTTACATGTGATTTATTGTTGTATTTACATGCTTACACATAGATTTAACGTGCATACATCAAAAAATAAAAGACTAAAACTTGCACCGGGATAATGAAACACTATGTGAACTGTAAAACAAGACCTTTTTGAAATGTTAACATACAGAAACAAATTAAAAAGCAAAATTACAGCTGAAGGACATGCAAAGAATTTTTCATTTACAAAGACCATGAAGGAATATGGCCGAGTAAAGAGGGAGATAATGGAAAGGGTGTATGTAAGAAATTGTATTGTTTATTGGACTAATTTTTGTAAAAAACATTGGTATAATATTTGTTGTCACACATGTGCACTTAGGAGGCAGTCAACATGCCCTGACGTGAGTGATATAATATAAGATAAGGGGTTGATTTGGGGTATTGATGTCTCTCTCTCTGTCTCTACAGACCAAAAGAAGATAAACAGTAAATACACTCACTCACCGACAACACTTCCTATCTCACAAAATGGCTCCATACAGACAACTCCATCTCCATCTGGGATGACGTGACTTCCAGCACCACAGGACGATGTCATATCCGGTCCATCTTTGATGATGTCACTTCCAGTCCCGTGATGATGATGTAACTTCCGGTCTCGTGATGATGATGTAACTTTTGACTTCCGATGATATCACTTCCAGTTTTATTGTCATTTTCGCACAACTCATTTCCTGCAGCCATTTTGTATTAAAAAAATGTTTTTTTTTATCCAATATTGACCCAATTTTGCTGCTTTTTTGACAGATATTACATGCAGCAATTCCCCAACTCTTTTAGCAGTTTTCTGCATGATTATTCTTATTACAATTGGCATAGTTGGCTGGATACATTTGTTCCAGAATGACAGAGGAAGAAAAGGGAGTAGCGGAATGATGATTCCTTAAAATTTGCAAAAAAATGCGGTTGTTTAATGGACAGTCATTCTAAGATTCCACACCATGAATGCTCTACTTTATTATTAAAAATGATCTCTTGTATCAGGTGGCAGAACATGTGGAGTAAGTGAGGTCATTGTTGTTAATCCCACGTATGTATCGGCAGCAAGTATGTGAATTGGAAAATGCCCATCTCCTAGGACCCCATTCGGGGACAGAAAACTTTTGAACGAATTAAGTTCCAATTTTATTGGCCAGGAATAATGGAGGAGGTCAGTTGATTCTGTACTTCGTGTCCAGAATGTCAGATTTGTCAGATTCCTAGGAAGGACCGTGCTCCTCTTATTCCTTTACCCCTTATTGATGTCCCATTTGAAAGGGTCTCCATTGATCTCGTAGGACCCCTTGAGCCCTTATTACGTGGCAATAAATATATTTTGGTGATGGTAGATTATGCCAGTCGATTTCCAGAGGCTGTTCCCTTGTGCTTAGCAACCTCTAAAATAATCGTACTGGAATTAGTAGGGATATTTGCATGTGTGGGGATTCCAAAAGAGGTTACTAACAGACCAAGGAACTCCCTTCACTTCGGAAATGTTCAGGGATGTTGCTAAGTTACTGCAAATTAAACATCTTAAAACATTGGTCTATCACCCACAAACAGATGGGCTGATAGAATGATTTAATCAAATGCTTAAGCAGATGTTATACAAAGTAGTTAGTGAGGATGGTCGAAACTGGGATCAGTTACTCCACCTTATGTTATTTGCCTATAAGGAAGAGCCACAGACCTCTACAGGCTTTTCTCTTTTTGAACTCTTATATAGTAGACAACCCCAGGGGGCTATTGGACATGCTAAAAGAAGGGTGAGAAGAAGAGGTCCTTCTCTCCTCTATATTTTGGAATATATCACTCAGTTACGTGATAGATTGGCAAAAATTAGACCTGTACTAAAAGAACATTTGGAAAAAGCTTAAGCGGTGCGATATTACAATTGGAACACCACCCTTTGGGAATTTCTTCTGGAAGATCGTGTTATGGTGATCGTACCTACTTCCTATTCCAGATGCTTTTGGTTATTCAGTAACACTAACTTGAGCTTGTGTGAATGTAAATGAAGTTGCTCTGTTATAAAGTTACTTCCTATAAAGTGTTAACTCCTTCCTTGTGTTGTTCTTAAAATAGTCTCTGGCAGCAAACAGTGCTGGACTTGAAAAAATAGATTAAAAAATGGACTGAACGGATAAATCTGACCTTAATCTGCTCCATTTACAATTAAAAATTAACAGTTTACTGCATGAGAAAAAAACAATTCAGACTTGTGAATCAACTGGTTTGAAGAAAAATAGCTTTAAGCATAGGATCAAGGTTTTATGGATCATTTTCCTTTTATTTTAGTTTATTTTTCACCAGCAAATGGGAATGAATGAAACTAAGGCAAATATAGTCCATCATGAAACTAGTAAGTATCTGGTCCCCTGACCACATTTTTTACCCAGTAGCCCGTGAATTGATTAGATGTGCAAGACTGTTCTGTGATTTGTGATGAATTTTGATGGATACTTTAACAGGGAGCTATAATAAAAAGAACATATATCTTACAAAAGGCTTTTTGTAACCCCTGGAGATTCATTACAAGAAGAATGGCTTCAGTAACTTGCTTGATGTAAGACTGAGCAAGGCTATGACTTAAATAATGCTAACAATATCTTTCACTTCTATAAGAATGCTCAATTCAAGCTTGGCAAATCCTTGTGTGACTATACATATTATATATATACAGTATATATATAAACACTATTTTTACAGTGTGCTTCATGGTACAAATTTCTAGTTAAAACTTTTATGTATTCTTATATTTTACTGGAGGAGTTTTACTGATTAACTTATTGTTAAGATGTTATTTCAAAAATAAGCACATACGCAGCACCACATTCTTTTATGAAGTGTAAACTATAGTTAAGACACTCAACACAACATTTATATTGATTATATTTAAACTGTACAAAACTATTGCCAACTCTCAAGGACAAAACACCTTCTGTTAATACTTGCCAGAATTATCTTCTTTTCTCTTTTCGGTCAGTTCTGAATGCTTTGTTAATTTCAGAGGTGAGAGCATTGACTGAGTTTGACAAAAGTCTTGAAGTGGTCACAGATGAATCATAAAAAATAACTTTTTTTTAAGTCACAACTGTACTGTTACAACATATTTACATTATTTCCCAATCACATTTCATAAATTGTTTGTAATGCAAAGTTACAATACAACCTAATCTCACTTACAATAACACATTTAAAACTTTGAAAGTTCTATTAATGATATTGAAATGGCTCAAAAGCTTTTTTTTGCTAGTTTATTATATCTGTAACAAAAGAAACATTTTCTTATTTTTAAACAAATTAGAAAATGTATCTGTGGCGTAATATTCAGGTATTCTGCGTTTGTGTTAATTGTTTTGAAATATATACAGGTTAAGTAGGTTTGTGATTCTAAATTGGCCCCACATGTGTATGTGTATACTCACCCAGTGATAGGCTGGCATCCAGTCTAGGATTGTTCCTACTTTGAGTACAATGCTTGCTAGGTTAGGTTTCAGCTTTGTTCCTGCTTTGTTCAGCTGTGTTCCTGCTCTGGAAAACTGTGTTTAGAAAATGGATTAATGGGTGGTTGGAGTATTTTACATTTTTATTTACTTCATTAAAGAGCCTTTTTTAGTTTATTAAATATTTTGTTACTGAGTTGTGTGTGAAGTTTGATAGATTTTTGCTCAGACCATTACTGTTTATGCAGGCAGTACAGTCAAGTATAAGATGAGGTCACATGAAAATAAGTGTGTGCGGCTTTGTGGTCATTTAGCTGCTTGAGGATCTGTCTGAAAAGAGCAACTGTCTGACATGTAAATGAGGAAAATACTGTTTACAAAATATACAAGTGCAGGTGATCCCTCTCAAGCTAAACTTGAAACAGCAAAATAATCCAAAGTTTATGTCATACACATTGTTTATCTATTTTAAGGGTAAGTGGGCTACAAGAAAGCCTTGCTTAGGTAGGATGAATTAAATTAGCCTTTTGGCTATTAACATGTTTTCAGCAGTCATGCCCTTTAAATATAAAAAAAAAACTTTTGAGGACAAAACAACCCTTAATTAGAGATTTATTTCAGTAACAAAGTACTAATCCATAATTTATATAGTACAAAATGTTTTTTTATTTTAAGGGTAGATAGCATGCAAGAAGCAAGAGATAAGAACTGATTATTAACACATTTTTAGTAGCCAATGTCTTAAGAAAAAATAAAAAAAAACAAACTTTTGCTGACAAAACAACATTCCACATTCCATGCACCAACCTGGATGGGTCATCTCAAACTGGTATCTGAGTGCTGCTGTGCAGTGGGCAATGCTTCTCAACCACACCTGTTCCAATCTCTGAAAGGCTTGACCCCACTGGCTCTCCAAAGGTTTCAATACTTCCGGGAATGAGGCTCCCGAGGGCTTTCCGCCATAAATCGAGCTGCCTTCTTATGGGTGGCTGCAGCAGAGCTACTCCCAGAGAAAGCAAAAAGGAGTCATGCGTTTCAGAGCTGTGTGAAGTTTTTACAGTACCTGGAGTGCCAATCCTGCCACCAACCCCCAAGTTTTCCTTGCAAGTTGGAGGACCACTTGCTGGGCCAGATGCAGTTTAACGTCATACCCAGGACAGGATAAGTCTGAGTGTTTGGGCTTGCAAGTATTCTGGACAAAAACCAAGATACAGGTCTTTAATGACCTTTTGTGCACAGCTATCAGCAGTGTGTCTGTCTGTGGAGAGAATGTCGACTGCATCAAGATGTTTACTTATTTCAGCAGAGAAATTCATGTCTCTTGTGATTCTTCCTATGAAAGTCAGTAGACAGATTGGAAGAGCATGAGGGTATCATGAGGTCCCTGGAAAGTTGTGTGAGGTGCTCCTGATATTTCTGCAAAAGGATCAAGGTCCAAGTCTTTAGAGTCCTGGTGCTTCCTGTTTTGCTATATGGTTGTGAGACACGGATGCTATCCAGTGACCTGACACAAAGACTGGACTTCTTTGGTACTGTGTCTCTTCGGAGAACCCTTGAATACCACTAGTGTGACTCTGTGTCAAATGAGCAGTTGCTCACAGAGTTCCCAAATGAGGCACATCACCTGCATTTTAAGGGAGCGTCAGTTACAGCACTACGGCCTTGTGGCATGATTCCCTGAGGGTGACCCGAGTTGTAGGAACCTTATTGTTGAGGACCAGAGCGGCTACACCATGCCAATTGGACGCCCACATACCACCTAGCCACAGCAAATAGATGGTCTTTTCCCCGGGGATGGGGCAACACCACATCTCTGCCTCAGGAGGTTGCCAAACAGGATTCAGAAGTGTTTCGTTATGTGGTGGGTCCGAAAACACACTATACTAGTGCATGCTCCCTAACCTAACCTGATCTGATCTACAAAAACAATCCTTAATTGGAGATGTATTTTAATAACATAGTACTAATCCGTAATTTTTGTAGTACACAGTGTTTGTCTGTTTTAAGGGTATTTGGCGTGCAAAAAAGAACTTCTTACTTAGGATGAATTAAAGTATTCTTTTTGTTGATTATTACCATATTTTGAGTAGCCATGGCCTTAAAAAATAAAAAAAAATAAAAAAATGCTGACAAATCAACCCTTAATTGGAGATTTATTTTAGTAACATAGTGCATCCATTGGGGGTGTACTCTGCCTGTTGTTGAGATGTCACGTTGCATGCACATATACTGGAGTACAGTATTTTGTCTAGGTCTTATCAAAGCACTTTGCCTAAATGGCTCACTACAGATTACAGAGACATGAATTTATATAGCAGCAACCAAGGGTGATCAAAGCACAGAAAATCAAGGTATCTGTCATGGGGGTGTGTCTCCTTTGTGAAGAGAAATGATCAAGGAAGACCTGTTAAACCTGAGAGTTTAGAAGGGCCATCTATTAATAGGTGTGTTAAAAAGAAATAATAGCAGAGAATTTGCACCTGCAAAATGAGTGCTTGAAGAAACAAATACATAGAACATTTTTGTTGAATGTAATTCAACTGCTAGTTTCCTTAGGTAATTTAAAGTGATTATGTGGTTTCTCAGTTAGAGGATCCAAAAAGGCAGGACTTATGCTTTGTATTGTTGTTTTCATTGCTGTTGGTGTCAACTCCTCCTGGTCTTTTAGTTGATTTAGTAGGTTGTCTGGTGGAAAAATTCTGCAAGTCAGACAGTCTTAAAGAAAATTAAAGATAATTAAAAATAAAGGAATACTTTTATGTTCTTTCAGTTTATTTTATCATTTTAGATCAGTCAGTTACATTTATATTTGTGTACCTATACTTTTTGTTGGACAATCTGCACTATTCTTGCTCTTACTCTGTGTTATTCCCTTTATTTATTTATTTTTTTGATTCAACGGCTTTAGAGTCCTTGTTCCTTAACCCTACAATAATCCTTTTTGCTTTTTCATTTTTACCCTCTTCAGTAAACTATATTTAATTTCATTTGTTCTTAAATGCAGTTTATTCTTTTTTAGCATGCTAGTTTAGAGTGCTAACAAACATGGAGATAAAAAAATGTCTTTCAGCAATTCTTCTGCACATCTCCCTTACAGCTTGTTCTTGTAAACCACAGTCTCCCAGCTGCATTCCCTTTTTTAATAACCTGGGGCTGGCTTACTGAATTTCTTGGGCCATGCCATTGCAAGCAAATTAAAGGTTTCTTCCTACTCCCTGACGTCCATCACCGGGCAGTTATTGCAATAGGCTCTTTGATGAAAAAGCACAAAAGTAGACAATTGAGACTGATGTTAACTCTGCATGCTTATTACTCAAACAGAGATCCTAGCAATTAAACATGAGTCATATGCTTCAAATCTGTAGAGGAAGAGAGGAAAAGCTAAAGGATAATTAAAAACAATATAGATTTTCCTCAGTAAATGTGTACAGCAAAAATGTATTCATATTTGTATCAAATATGTAGTGTTTTAAAGTAATTTTAAAAAATCAAAGTATATTCTAAATGCAGCAAACTATGTGAAGATTCACTACATTTTCCTTAAAAATGTGCAAATGTATTTTTTAATTACTTCAAGTAATTGGATTTTTTTATAGCTAGTTAAAATTAATGATGCTTGCCTTTTACAGAATTGAAGAATCCAGTGACCTATGTTATAACCATATCCATATTTTAGAAACTTTTAATATAATGAAAGGAATGTAAAAATGTTACTGATGTAATGGTTTACAGTTTTTTCTCATGCTTGTTATTCTAAAATCTCTGTACATCTTGTATAGTGTGCAGCAAACATAATCAATTAGTATTTCATTACGATTTATACTTTTAATTATTTATGTAAACATGTTTTTTTTTTTGCTATATTTAGTTATTTCACTTATACATAAAGGGCAGTATCGTGCTGCAGTCGTAGTGCTATTACCTTGCAGTCAGGAGACCAGGGTTCATGCCTTGGGTCCTCCCTGCATAAAGTTTGCATGTTCTCCCCATGTCTGCATGGGTTTGCTCTGGTTTGCTCCCCCTGTCCAAAGTCATGCAGGTTAGGTGAATTGGAGATGCTAAATTGGCCTTGGTATGTGTTTGGTGTGTGTTCCTACATTTTTTGGATTAAAAGCCAAAAGTCTACATGACCATCATCATCAAGTCCTTCCATGAGAACCCTAAATACAAAGAGGACTGTTTCATTTATGTTAGGTAGAATGCCCAGACGGTGCTGGGCGGTCTCATGGTCTGGAACCCCTGCAGATTTTATTTTTTCTCTCCAGCCGTCTGGAGTTTTTTTTTTGTCCTCCCTGACCTTCGGACTTACTCTTATTCTATGTTAATTAATGTTGTCTTATTTTAATTCTTACTTTGTCTTTTTTTCTCTTCATCATGTAAAGCACTTTGAGATACATTATTTGTATGAAAATGTGCTATATAAATAAATGTTGTTGTTGTTTGTTTGTGTGTACCCTGAAGTGGGCTAAAATAGGCTCCTGCACCCCTAATGACTGCTGGATTAATTGCGTTAGAAAATAACAGGGCTTATATATAAATATTGAAATATTTTATTTTGCAGTTGGAATATTCAATAATATATGAAATGAGGGACAAGGCCCTTTTTGAAATGTAAATAACAGACACGGAGCTAGAACACAAGATTAGAGCTGCAGGACAAGTCAGTACATTCTCTTTCACATAGTTAAGAACATTTCTGAATATTCCAGTCACACATGGAGCAGCAGAGACTGAGGTGTATATGGAATTGTGTTTTTTTTACTGGGAAAATTAATACTTGAAACATTTTTAAAAAGGGGCAACCATCTTCCAGCTGCTACTTCCTATTTAGTTTCACCTTTATTAGAAGTCATGAGGCTATCCAGCCTTTGGCATTTTTTTCACCACACCAAGCCATCAGGGCACAGCTGGGCAGGCAAAACCTGAAACACAGAGATGAAGCCCACCCTTTGTTTGCTGATGTTTACTGAGCTGCCTTCAGAGCATTTTTGTCCAAGAAATTAACAGCATTAAACATCAAGCTGCTGTAAGTGCTATTTTTCTGGTAGGTTTAAACATTTTGTCTTCCTCCTGCTTTAAGGTGTGTGTGCATCTTTGTGATCTTGCAGCCTGTGCCCTCCCTAGCTTACACTTTGTGGCAAATGTTTTGTCTTGGCTGCTTAATTTTTGTATGTAAGTTGATCTGTTATAACTTCAAAAATATTTTACCATTGATAATAAATTATCATGGTTTTCCAACAGCATCACAATTCTGAATTTGGAGACTCACATTATGTCATCTAATTATCTTAGTAGGAATATATAATGTCATATTTTGATATACACCACACCAACAAAATCTGCCATCTAATAATTACAATACTAAAATTAATTTTCACGCATTTAAAAAAAACATAAATAAACAGGAATTACAGAGAAAAGTGATAAAGTTAACAGGCTTTCACTCTAAACACAAAGTTGCTTACAACTCTGTGAAGACAGCAGGACTGTTTTTAAAAACGAGGAAGACATAGTGCAACTCAAATGAATGATAGAAAAACAGAGCAAGGCCAATTATTTTTATTCTCTTACATTTCTAAAGATCTAATAATATCTTTACTGTGACACAAAAGCTGAGTTTTCTCTCACGTCAAAGTTTTTGGCAAACTCTTTTATCTGCATATGTGATGTGTGGAAAGCTGCCAAACTGTGCCTGTCAGAAATCGGTGGGAGGGTTTGTTCGCACAGTTCTTCAGTACAGCCTCTATCTACTTAATCAAGTTAGCTTTTTTTAGTAGCTCAGAAATGAGTATTGTAATTAATGAAATATGACAGTAGCATTAAAAATGTCATCTGAAAACATAACCTTTGCAGTGCTGAATATTTTTGCCTTATAGTTTATATTTTAATTTCACCCTCTGTATTTTAAGTCACCTTATACTTAGAAAATGTGAATGTCATTTCATGTGTACAGTAATGAAACCTGTCACATTATGTTTGGTATAACTCAGCTAAAAATAATCTGTGGTGTGAATCTTATGTTTTATAGCAGCACAATGGCACAGTGAGTAGTATTTAACTGCCCAACAGCTTCTGAATGCTTGGTTGAATTCATGTTGTCACTGTGTCTGCTTACGCTTTCTCCAGGTACTCTTGTTTTCTGTCACAGCACCAAAAACACATTTTATAGTGACTGATGACTCTAAATGCCCGTATTGTGCATGTGACTGAGGCCAACAAGCAACTTCCACAATGTTGATGACTAGTTCTCAGCTTGTGTATGATGGTGACAGGACTCAAGACCCCATATGACCCTACATTAAAATATTAACTGTGCACTGATATCATCTTTGTTTTGTAAATGTGTCAATCGGCAGCAGGTAGGGAGCCTTTCTATCCCATTTCCTAACCGAGGCAGCTTATTTGTGTTTATCTGGGAATGAGGTGTCTGGAATTGTATAGGTAAATAATATATCGTAATTTGAAATGCATACATTTCACATGTGTTCCGTGTCTACAATGACCTGTGTAAATGCAGGCTGACATTTCTTGCAATAATAGCAGCCCACCACTCAAAGCAGTAAGGACCCAGAATCAAACTGTCAACATCTTAAATTACAATGTAGTGAAGCAGATATCTGTGAGACTGCTGCATTTCCACTGTGAAAGGCGCAAACACACATGCTTGCAAACGCCTTTATGTCGTATCGATTCATATTTGGGCTTCAGTTTTGACATATTGACAGCAATTGAACAATTTCTTTTTCTTTGGTTTTATTCAATAACATATTTTAAAACTTCCCTCAAAACTTATCTTTTCAAACTAGCATACCAACTATGAATTTAACACTGTTACTGCCTGTTATCTTTGCATGTTTGCTACTACCTCTGTACCTTATTGCTTTTTGATTTATCGTTCTCTTTGTTTTTATTTTATTAATGTTTAATTTCATTGTAAGGTGACGTTGAGCGCCTATTAAATAAAATGTAGTATTATTATTATAATTATTCTGTGGTGGGCTTGGCTGGGATTGGTTCCAGCAGACCCCCGTGACCCTGTAGTTATGATATAGCGGGTTGGATAATGGATGGATGGATGGATGGATGGATTATTATTAGCATTATTCTTGAATACAAGCACACTTGTTTTGTGATACCTTTTGTGAAAATGTTTATTTTATATTTGGACTTCACGTCAAACTTTTAACATTATTACTATAAAATATGAAAAAAAATCTGTTTTAGTTATGTGTTCAACATCATCCTACATTTACACAGATCATTGTAGACACAGAACACACATAAAATGCATGTATTTCAAATAAAGATTTTTCTATATGATTCCAGGCACCCAGATAAACAGACTTCAGTTGTGTGGCTACCTACCTGCATCCGTTTGACCCATTTGCAAAACAAAGGTGCGCAATTACAGTAACGCAGTGATGAGGAGGTGCAAGTAAAATGAAGGTTTCCTAGCATTACAAATATTTTCACAGGCCTCAGGGATTCTAGTGTTAAATAGTGGATGACCAACAACCTCACAGGTTGTGATATTAGAGTTCATGTGAATAGCCACTAACAAGAAAATGACCTCTTCATGCAAGAAAATACAAAACACTGGTACCTGTGAACAAAATAAACAAAAAATATTGATGAAGTCACCATTACAAACATAATGTGAAAACGTAACTAAAAAAATACCCATTTAAAAATGAAACAGTAGGCTCAACAATCACAATAATAATAGTTATACATTAATGTAAAGACAATCAAAGGGACATGTACCCTTGTAAGTAAAGAAGAGGATCATGTACTCAATTTCGAAAACTTCAGGAGGGCAAAATAATGCTTATTACTACTGCCCCAAATGAGAAATCAGGCCATAGCATTTTGTAGTTGACCTTACAGAATAAAGTAGGCAACTATCAACTAAGAATTGATTGTAGGCAACTAAGAATTACAGATGGAAGTCTGTGATGTGATGTGATAAGGAGACCGACAAACATGTAATTTTCTTATTTGATTTTTGTTAAGCTTACTAAAAAGTCTAGAATTAAAAATGAGATTGTATCATCACAATGATGAAAAAGTAATTGTTTATCTTATGCTCAGATTTAGTGTTCAGTTACTGTATAATGCTGCTTACCTTTCAAATGATAATCAACCCCAAAACTGCTATGGTATATGCTAATTTATGAAAAGAATAGGCTAAAGATACATATTGTTGTCTTATCAGTGCTTTCTACAATATGATACGATTTGCAGTCAGTACCAGAGGCATCCCTGATGTTCCTTAGTCTGAATAGTGAAATACAGAGTTAGCTTTCTCACATGCTGTGTTGAAACCTCCAAATGCTAATCAGTTGAAAATCTGCTACAACAAGTAAGTCATTAGTTACTCTACCTAAAGTAGTTTCACTCTTGTGCTATGCCCTGGAGCATAACTGAAGTGGTTCAGTCAGCTTATTGGAAGTTAAATAACTGTTGAGATGAAATGCTGTAATAAGCTTGAGGACTATAGATAGAAAACATTATTCTGAGACTGATGTAAAATTATGAGGATTATCAGCAACAAGACTGGGAATACAAAAGCAATTTTCCAATCAGCTGCCACACTTCCTAGTATCTAGGAATATATTTATTATTTACATGACAGCTGGGACTGTGATGTGAAAGTATGATTTGCTAAATACAGTAGGGACAGGATCCTAAACACAAGTGGCTGGCATTTCTTACTTAGCCATGAATAGTTTAGAATGAGGTGAGATAGAAATGTGTTAAAGTACTTACTCAGATAGGAAAAACAAGGGAAAATATAAGAAGAGGAGGAACTAGGTTTAACAGAATAGTTTAAGTTTTCAGTTCTGTCATGAAAAGCATAAATACATATTATAACATCCGTCAGAATAAGATGTGTTAAGAGAGTAGAAAGAGATAACAGGTTAGTAAGCACAAAGAACAGAAACCAAGGATTCCCAAGGCAATCCACTGTGACACATTAAGCATTGTCATCTACCATTAGAGCAGCTCTGTAAACCTTTTTTGTAGATCAAAAAGACTCTAAGCATGCATGGCAAGGTCAGTTTTGTGCAGCTTTCAAACACCATACTGCAGTTTTATAGACTTGTAGGCATAATTATACACTTTAAGGAGATATCTGTTTGTTTCAAGGGCAGAGCACAGCATTGAATTTAATTTGCTAAACCCAGTTTTGCCTTGGGGAAAACAAAACTTATCCGGACAGCAAAGAAAAAAATATCCATTAATAGGGTCCCAGTCCATCACACATTCAAGCCCACACTTTGCGTCAAGTTACAGTCACCATTTAATGTTGGAATATGGGAGAAAAAACAGAATATTCATGCAAAAACGCTCTTGGTGGCAGGGAGAAAAGGTTTGAGTAAGCCTAGACAAGGCAGGGAATTTTTAAGATTTCAGTATGCCCTCATCTTTATCAGTAACTGAAGTTAAAGAAAATTATTTTTGTTCCGCTCTAAATGTTTATCTAGAAGATTTTTACTATGAAATATTTAAATTGCTGGAACACATGCATTAAGGGCATTATGAATTTTAAACATGAAAGTGATCATTAAGGCCTTGTCACTCATTTAGATGGCAAGAAACTAATTTATCTAATTAGTCAAATTGTATGAAATTAACTACTCATTAACATTCGAATGATAATGCACACCTCTATCATTTTTCATACAATTTCTAGATTCTGCTGCATATATCTTGCAGTCAGTCCATTGGCAAACATGGGAATGATGAGTTAAACACAAAAATTGGACAGGTCGTTGAGCAAACTTTTATGGCTACTAAAAATATAAGTTGGAGACTTTGTGATTGCGGAAGCATGTGGCATTACCATCATAGAACTGGTGGTTTTGTTGATGCTGCTGTAGTCTGAGACACTGATTTCACTTCATGTGTTTGATTGGAAGGTGACACATCTGATGAGTAGGCCATTGACTGTTTACTCCTCATTGTTTGGCCAGTTTTGGACAATAGTTTGTGCAGGATAGTTAAAACCTTAGGAAAAAAATCAAAACAAACTTATCTGACTTTTCTAATCTTCCATTCCTTTCAATGGTTGATACTGTGCCATCTTGTGATGAAGATACACACAGGCTCCACCAAGTTATTTCAAATCGTGGAGCCCTAGATGATTTAAGGTAGCATTGTGAACAGTAGTTTCTGATTAAAATCACATAAAATTACACCACTGAAAAAAATACATTATCAGTTTGTGCAAAGCATGGTGTAGTTAATATTGTACACGGTACACATATATCTCAGCTATGATTATCCAAAATGCACTATTGCCTGGGTCAAAACCTAAATTATGAATGATATTATCAAGCTCCTACCATGCTATGTTAAGTATACCCTACACTCAGATGATATTGATAATAAAGGCCTTTGCTTATTTGTCAAAAGATAATGGATTTACAATTAATCTAACCTTTTAACACCATTATTTCAAAATAACACCAAAAAAGAAAAGATCATGCATGAAAACAAGTATTGGGTATATTACTCTACACTTCTTACTCATTGTCTTATCATATTCAAGTGGAGGAATCCTAATCACCTTTGGTATTTCAATTTGAAAAGTAATTAAATAAAATCAAAGACTATTTTTTCTGTAAAGAACAATCCAATGTTTTTTGAAATTTGTCAAGAATTTACTTACGCTTTTCTAAAGTAAACACACTGGACCTCTGTTAACCTCTATTAACATTTTTGATGTCTCTGTATGTGGCATACTACTTCTTGTTGGTGACATAGTTCTTCATATTGAGTAGAGAAGTGATGCGGATATTGATCTGGTATGTAACATAAATGTATGGCAATACAGTGCTTGACTGATCTTTGTTTCATTAATTGTAACGTGATTTATCAAATCCATAAAATCTAAAAGAAAATAAGCAATGACAATTTTGTTACATGGTTGGAGGCAGGAAGAAGAAGAAGAGCCCACTAAGATCAGATACAGAAGAGATCTCATCAGATTAGGGAACTCAGTTAGTAGAGAACAGAAACATAGGTTTGCACACTGAGTATTGAATGGTTTGGTGCCTACACCTGCACCGGAACAACTTTATAACAGGTTACCCATTCGATAAAACAAATGTAAACTTTTAGGTCAAAAGCATATAGCCTTTGTCCTACATTTAAGACTAAAGTGATGAATAGGGTAAACTGGTAATTTGAATGATGGAGTTGAGATCAGTGGGCACTGACAACGTTTTTGGAATAGATAGGAACTGAATGCCCTGTGTATGGGTTAGCTTATGCAGAGTTTAGTTGAGTATTTTTAAAAGTACAGAAGGGGTGAAAAGGGATTAAGACATACTAAGTAAAGGAGTTGAACTAATAGTCTAGACAATAATGCTGATCATTTTGTAAAATATAAAATACACATGTAAAAAACTAATCAAAACGAAAATGTCCACTACTAAAAATTTACAATTACGTTCAATTTGTGGATATACTGTAACTAAATTCACATGTCAGTTCATTGTGCAAACTGGTAAAAGCTAAAAATCCAACTTAAAAGCATAAGCATCTGTGTATCTGTGTCTTTCCAGTTGTTGTTTCTTCCAACAGATGGCACATCACAAACATTTACACCACTTTTATGAATCTCATACCAAATGGCATATAACAGACATATGCATTGCATTTTTATCGCATCAGATGACACATCAAAAATATTTGTAGTAATGAATTTTATTTCTACAGAGTTTTGTGATGGGCCACCTGTTGGAATGACACATTTTATTACTACATGCATTACAAAACAGATTCCAGTAGATGTTACAATGCATACATTAATGCTGAGGTCTATGTTGATAATCATTTCTAAAAGACACTTTTATTAATACTCCTGTGTTTTATATTTACATTTCAAGTTTTATTGGATTCTGACTATTACTATCAAGTACTCTAGGATGTGTTTAGTGAATTAACAAATATGAAGTTGCTGCTGTAGACTTCAGCAAGTAAACAATTCGTGGTTACAAGATATGATGTTTAATTTGGATATTCAATGTATGCTATAATCAAAAAAAAAATCAATTAGGATTATTCAGAATCAATTCAAAAATAAACAGTGGTGGATTTAGTTACAATATTAGTTAAGTGATTTTTTTACATTGGCTTTTCTAATTATGAAACTACGAATAAATAAACTGAATAGGCAATATTTATCTCTGTTGTGTTATAAATGTCTATAATATATTTTAAAATAAGTTAATTAATACTTCTGCAGTGGGATGGATAATTAATACTTGTGTTAAATATATGAAAAACAGGACACAAAGAAGTATAAACTTAATAGTGGTATCTGTTGATTACTTGACCTGCCTAATTTTTAGAGAAGTTGTGCATGTGTGGAATAGTTGATAATTCAAGTGTCAGTGTTTTCTTTATAAGTACTCTGTACCTATTGTCGGGGACATACCCTGTAAATAAGAAATAGTCAAGAACAACAGTTATAAAGGAATCCAAAGATAGACATCTTCTATAGCAACAAGCTTGAGACAGCCTGTCATGTAATTGGATCAGATGAGAATATCTAATAAAGTAATACCTAAGGTATTTAAAATCCTCAAAGGCACTGATAAAGTAGAACATTTTTTTGGCTTAAGGGTGAATCACATACTAAAAGACAACAGTGGAAATTAAGGGGAAGTGCATTTAAGACTGAAGCCAGGAAACACTTCTTTATGTAAAGAGTTGTGGGACTCTGGAACACATGTAGTTGAAGTGGAAACCTTGCGACCCTTTAAGAAGAATTGGGATGAGATATTGGGACAGCATAGCTGTTAGCAAAACAAACAAACTTGATGGACTGAATGGTCTCCTCTCATTTGTCAAATTTCTTATTTTCTGTGATGTTAAGTAGGTTGGGATCATTTGGGAAACACGGTCAAGAAACATATTAGTTGCACCAATCAGCATACAGATAAATGGTATAATCTTTTAACAAACCTATTTAATATTACCTAAAGGTCCAAAAATAGTTAAACAGATTAAGAGTCTTTGGCACACATTTGTATCTAAAGAAAAACATTTTGTTTAGAAATTCTTATTCAGAGGCATATTAAAAGTATTCATTATTATTTCTTATCATTCTCTTTGATGACTATTCTAGACCTAATAGGTATAGAATATCTTAGTTACACAGGACAAGCACACCCACAAATTCCTAAAGAAATAATAAAACACAAGGATAAACTTGTAACGTATCGGACCTGATGTGCTGAAAGTGGGCTGATCGCTACCACTCACATTCTTAAACTATAATGTGGAAAATACAAAGGTATACCCTCTGAAGCGCCATGCCATACAACCCCTTTTTGATTTAATCAGATTTAAAAAGTCAAGTATATATTGTATATACAGTATATGTAAAAAAAATAGAGTTACAATGAAATTTTAGCTAAGTCAGAAAAAAAAAACAAAGGCACAATGATGAAAATAGCAATTAACTTTTTCCTCCCCAACACACAATAACTCCAATAAATGTGAATAAAAATGTATACAGTACTGTAAAATCCAAACCCTAGTATCTCCCAAAGTTCACACAATAGTCCAGAGTATAAGCTGTATTATTATATTTGGGTGGATGAATTGTTTGGTGTAAATTGTTTCCACAGTTAGTACTGTGACATAGTAAAAAAAAAAAAACTTCAACAAGCTTACCTGGGTCCACTATTCGTAACTAAGAGCAATGCACGATTAACAGGGTTACTGTCTCAGGAGATGAACATTGACCTTCACCTATCTAGAGAGGTCTCCTTAGCTGTAGTTCCTTTTACATGGCCATTGCAGAAACTGATCCGTTTTGCTAGATTCCTAGTCTCTTTTCTCCAATTGCTGCCATCCCTCTCTCCTTTCGAAAAATGTTGTGATTTATACAAATGACATCAAAAACTGGATGTCCAGCCTTCAGGGGTGCCACTCTTAATCACCTATCTATGCCAAAACAGCATGTTTGGGCTATCTTCTTTGCCCACACAAGCAAGTCAGACAGACAGTTGGCAAATACGTAACATTTTTTGCATGGCAATGCTACATAGTGACCATCAAAATTTTAGGCTAATTGTGTATCTTTATTAACATTGTTTTCACCCACTTTAAACAAAAATAGAAAAGCACTGTTAAAACTTAATCCCAGTAATATGCTTAATGATGTTTGCAAAAAATACAAAGATAAAATGAGATTGTGTCCAGTCCAAACTAAAATAATATAAGTATTCATTAAGTTTAATAAAATAATTTTAAAAAGGTACAACCTGCAAATAGTGCAATGACATCTAAATACAAAATTCTGTTAGCTTTATTCTTATTGGCTGTATTTTTTTATAGCTTTGTCACTTATTTTTTCCTTCCTTTAATTTATTAAGGGATATAATGCACAATGTGTTAAATATTGAAGGTAGATTGACACAACTACTGTACATAGTATCTAAATACATCTATATGACTAAATTCATTTTCAATTCTTTCATTTGGTTATTTTCAAAATTAAGATTTATTCAAAGTGCTTAGTAGAAAAGGTAGGAATAGTGCAACTGTTTCTTTTTTGTTCCAGATCTCTCATAGGTCTGCTCAATGGTAGCCGAGAGGTACAAAGAGGCTGTGCACTTATAACAAAACATGCACATCGTCTATCTCAGCCACCATACTGCTCACATCAGGAATAAGTTTGTTTTCTTGTGGATACAAAATGTGCAGCAAGTCACCCATTGTCTATTCAATCACTCCCCTTTTTTAATAACTTCAAATAGTTTCAGAGAAAAATGTGTGGTGTCCTCTTCTATTCTTTAGAGATTTGACAGATATGAAATCTGGTCATACCACTGTAATTGAGAAATAATAGAACTGAAGCTACAGTTATTTTAAAACTTTATTCTGTTTGTTAACTTTCAGTCTGATACTGTATTGTACTTTTGATTGCTTTTAAAAGTGCCTTGTGGTGGATTGTGCCGTTACTGGCACTTTGTAAATCTAAAAAGTTTTACTAGCTACTGAAAAAAGTAAACCTTTATTAATTATGGTAATGCTAACACTAATACACCAAGTCATAGAGAAGAAGTGCAAGCCATTTTTTGCAAGGGAAATAAAACAGATTTGAAAGAAACAGAAGCTGGCATGCATACTTACATAATTATTCACTTTAAAGATGAAACTGCATAATTTAAAAGTTGGAAGGCATTTGATTTAATAAAAACAAGTCATTAACAACTTGCTTAAGGATGATTGTGAAATGACATTTGCCTGCAAATTTTTTCATTGATTTTAATTTAAAAATATATGGATTCATCAGCACCCGTATATAAGCCTAATGGCAACAATTTTGATCCGAGGTCCTGTGGGCAAGTGGATTCATGGCCCAGAAAGAGGACATAAAACAAGTACCATAATAGAGTAAAGAGGAAAACGCAACCTGAGTGGAATATGTAATACCACCCCAATATTCTTAAAGGTCACAGAATCTAGTACAATCTAGGAATTCCTAACCTTCCTGCTAAAACAATTGAGGCTATAGAAGACTACTAAATATTAGGAGACCTTATAGCTAATAGAAGACAGGCAGAACAGAGTAATTTTTTAAGAAGACAGACAATGGGGGATTGGAACTACCATGGTGACCTCTCCTGAAAGAGGTTACTAGAGGTTTAAGGATGCAGGGACACAAGTGGTCTGTTTCAGAAAGAGAGATTTAAGAATCTTGGGTGTCAGAATGAATTCTGGCTTGCTATGGCAAGATTTTGAACCAGTGGAATAGCCAGTTCTAGAACATTGGATTTCAATCTTGGATAGGCTGATCAGGATTAACACACATTTCGGGCAAAATTTACAAGCATTTCTGAGTCAAGCATTGTACGATCAATCAACCACAGACTAAAAGTTTGAGACACAGAGGCAGCAACCTTTACGCCAAAACAGCAAGAGGTGCTGGTGGCATTGCGTGAAGATTATTGGTTTATCCTCCAAAACAGGAGCGATACCACAGCAGCAGCAGCTAAGGAAAGAGAAACAGAGTGGTTCAGTATCACTGAAAGAATGAATGCTTTAAATAGTTCATTAGTGAAATCCAAGTAAACATTGTGTGCTAAATTGTGTTATTGTGCAAAGTGTACCCAAGAAATATGATTTGACTTAAAATGTTACATGTCCTCAAGTAAGCACTGCATTCTGTTTTTGCAACATTAATGATATCAAAAAGTTTAAGACAAATGTTGTTAAGTTTTCTGCATACATAGAGATGTTCTAGTTGTTACTGTGATAAATTTCGTATGTTATTATAGCTGCACTTAACCCATATTGTCCTGTAATTACATACCAAATAAAATCAAAACTTTCATTTTCATGTACAAATCTGCATCAGAGAACTCACAATATCCACTCTTTGAATGACATCTCGTGCTATTCATACCTGAACCCTAGATTTTTGGCCTTTCTAATAATGTATGTGGCATCTCATATTATCTTAATAATGGATAAGTTTACACATTGATATTTATAATAAGAATTCATCAATCAGCCAAATGAACGATAATATAATACCAAACTAATATTGTTATTTATTTCCATTACAAAACACACATTGAAAGTTTAATTAGTAATCGTATCGGTATAAGGGATTAAGTTTGACAGCTTGTTCCACTAGTCAGTCTATTATCCGCTATTACTGCTCAAAAATACTGCAGTTGTTTAAATTAGATGGCCTTACCTTCAACTCTGTGGAATTCTTCTTTGATGGAGGTTATTTATTTCTGTTTCAGGAAGACAACCCTTGTGTGTGAGTGTGTGTGTATGTTTATGTGTGCAGAGTTAGACACTCATTTGTGATCTCCTTGCTGATATGTGCACTGATATTAGCTCAAAGCTGTGATGTGTGACACTGAGCATGTCATGTCTTAGAAGGTTGGTCAGATACAGTAAAGCCTCAGATGTAAAACAGTAACATTCGTGCATGCCCCTTTCTGGGCATGCCAGAATGTTAGAACTTTGTCTAATTATATTTCTGTAGGTACATTCTGGTGAAGGAGTTGGCTTTGTTGGCTCTTTCTGCACCAGGAATCAGTATTTCTAACAGGACATATATACGATTTTTGATCTTATGACTGGATGCTGTACCCCTTAATTATCATGACCTCAAAGTGTTAAATCCTTAATGATTATCAAGCTATTTGCGGGTTAGTTTCGGAGCAATGGTTGCCCCAGTAACTCAGCTAGATTTCATCAGATCTATATTTTTAGAACAGGCAAATCCTGGTCCCATTTCAAAAATCAGGATTAGCAGATTATCCACAGATCATGTAATTCTAGTCTAATCTCTTTGAGAAACATGTTTGGCTAAATCCAGGTGTTTTGGAATGAAATTAGCCTTATGAATACCAACTTACTTTAAAACTAGAATCCCTGAAACCTACAAAAAAATTTGTAATCCCGGGCCACATTAAATTCCTTTGCACCTCTCCATCAGCGTCTTTTGTTTTGTAAATGACTTGATCAGCACAAGCAGCAAGCAGCCTGGTATCCCAAGTCTTGTTTATCTCGGTGTGAGGTGCCTGGAGTTGTATAGGGTAAATAATATAACGTTATTTGGAACATATGCATTTCATGTGTGTGCTGTATCTACAACGATCTATGTAAATTTAGGATAATAGGAAATGCAAGAAATGTTGAGCACATACCTAAAACAAACTTTTTTCATTTTATAATACAAAGGATACAATTTTGACATGAAGTGTATAATGTTTGAAGACTGAAGTCGAAATATTAAATAAACACTTTCACAAAGGGTACACATATAACAAAACAAGTGTACTTTTATTACAAATATAACAGAACAAAAAGAAATCGGGTTAAGGTATGATGCTGACATAACGGCTTTGGGTGGTGCAGCAGTAAGAACTGCTGACTTATAATCAAGAGGTCCTGGGTTTGAGCCCAGCCACTTCCCAGATTACCGTTTTGAGAATTGAGCTGGTCTTATTGTTACTATTATACAATAAAAGCATACATTTGATTTGAGTCTTTTTTTTCAGTTTTATTTTCTCAGTCATGTTCACGCTCCCCTCGATCTGACACTGCTGTTTTCAAATAAAGCCGTGCTATAACACAGGTGAACTCAGATGAGGATGACAGTTCTACATTGGCAAAAGAGAACAGAATCCCTCCCTGCAAGAAACGTCCACTCACACATAAGAACAACGCAGCTGCACCAGGCATAAAGGCGAAAGATAGCGTTTGGATGGAGCAAGAGGCTGGGCGTCATCCTGCCAGTGGATATTATTGGTCAATCTGCTACACATGTCCTTCAAGGAAATGGAGAGCTTGCAAAGGTATCGTGCAAAGTTCTGTTTGTGATTATGTTTTGTGATGATCTTTATATGAAAAACATTTATATGTTTTAATAAATGTATATGTTTAATATGTCATTGTGCTCTGTACAAAAATATTTTATAAATCTACTTTTCTTTCTACTCTTATGTACAGCTAACTCAAAGCCAGATTTAGCACACAGGAGTTCACCATATAAGAACTGCTAGGCTAGCATTTTAAGAAAAGACAAGTTAGGGACAATTGCGAAATGGTCATTCATTTTTGTTTATATTTTTGGGTGGCAAGTACGCATATTATTGAAGCAAGCAAGCAAACCTGTCCTGTTGGATTTATGCAGAAACAATCAAACCATGAATTGAGGCATTATGTATAAAAGTTGAGATCCTATCAGTGGGTCAAGTTATCCAGGAATTGGATGTTGCACACTAATGGTCCAGAAGTACCAATGAAACACTAATTTAGACACTCAAATCAAAGCCTGCTGCCTTCCTTTGAGATCCCTGCTGTACTTAAGAATTAGTTTTAATTTATAATAATCATAGGTTAAACTGTAGTGAACAAAGTCCTAAAAGAGAATAATGAAAGATTACTACAGGTAATGCTTGGCTTTTTATTTGTACTGTTATGTGGATATATTAAAATATGTTTTGAAGCTTCAAAGTCCAACCTTTACATTTTTATCTTTCATAAACTCATCTTATTATAATGTGATAGCCTTCATTTCTGTTGATCAAGGTATCTAGACTAAAATGCACATATGACAAAAAATGCCAGCTTATTACATTTCACTTTTCATTTTTTATATTTCTGTCCTTTCACATTGTTAAATGTTGTTTATTAAAGTATCATTGCAAACAAAAAAAGTGAATCAATTATTGGGACCTTGCTATGTTGAGAGATGCCAACGCTATTCATTGTTTATTGGTGCTAATGTACTGCTGTTTTTAATGTTCCAGGAAAATTAATAATTATACTTTGTTTTGATTCTGAATCTGACATGCTATAGTACACATGACACAGTTAAATACTTTACATTTCACTTATTCATGACTGACTGTATATGTGTTAGCATTTCTGCCACACTCTACATTTCATTTTCTGATCCATTTAGTTGTGCTGCTTAGTGTTAAATTTAATGAACTTAGCACTCCCTTGCATTATGTTTATGCCAAATGCTAACTATTTCTATAAATAATACATAATTTAACAAGAAAATTAATCACATACTGTCAAAATCGGTTTAAATTATTAATGTGGCTCTAATTATTTTTAAGAATTATTCATACTATTTATTAATTTTAAGTTATGTTGCTGCTTTGCTAATGTTATTAAAATTATGACAAATAATTACTTAATTTTTTATGCTGTGGTTAAAAAATGGGCTTGGACTTAGTTGATAGAGGTTAAAGAGTCATTAACTCAGAAAAGCTAGGTTAGTTTTTAGTATTTAGGAATTTATATCTTTGCTTACACTTGTGTGTTTGAAACATGTATAACATATTTTTATTTGTATCACCTTCTTGGTTTTAGATTTGTGGCAAGGACATCATGTCATATAAATAAATATATAACTAACTGTGCTGCCCTTCTAAGACAGAGTAAAAGCTAAGTGATAGCATAGACCTCATGTTTTTATATTTGATACATGGGTTTTCCATTTGGTCTGGTATAATATTATGCACCTGATCCCTTTACCTCTCAGCGGCCTTTCCCTCATCATATAGAGCTGCCCAATTTTGCTATTTAATCTCAGTAACTCTCGTTGACCTGTCCAGTCTTATATTCAAAGTGTTTTGCTGGAAAACTGTGGCAGTGGTCGCTACTACATTGCCCTGGTTTAGCAGCTCTAGCCTAGTCATGTTGGAGGCTTTGGTTTCCAGACATGCATATTGAGTTACTGTTATTTTTATTAATCCATTACCCAATACTCATTATTAATTGTTAGCATTACAGCTATAAATCTCTTTCAATTGGCCTGAGCTGATGCAAGAAAATCAGTACCATGCTACTGTTGCCAGTGTATATTGGCAGACAACAAAATAGTTCTATAAGATTAATTATCTTATTTTTAGACTCCGATTTGGTATTCTTAATATCATTTTTGATTTTGTGACTCTGCATATTTTACTTATTTTTACATTTATCTACCTAATCTTAGCAACTGAACAGACAGAGTCACTTGTCCTTTCATTAGGGTGGAAAGGCTGATTTTTGTATGTCTAGCAGTTACTCTCTTTTGGACATATTCACCATTAATGATTTCATGTGCACCACCTATTAAAATGTATTTTGTAATGCACATAGTAATAAAATGCATTGCATTTTTCATTCCAACAGACGGCACAATCCCAAACATCTAATATCAGTTGTCCTAAAACAGACACAGAAACCAAGCAGACACACAGGTGCACAGAAACACAAACACAGACACTTGTTTTTTTATTAAGATGGATATATCATTATATGTAGTGAAGTTGATTTTTCTTTTTGTCTTTTTGTTGTGCATATTCTTTGTATATACCTACATTGTTGAAAGTTATTAGACATGCTTATGCTTCTATATGTTGCAGTCAAATTTAAAGCTATGAAGTCAGAACAGATCCGTATTGACAGGTGTTAGGAGAGTGAATAACTGGCATCAAATCTGAACAAACAATCTTTGAAGTTACCGATGTAAAATGTTGCATCAGTTAATCTATACTAATAAAAGGCAAGGCCCTCACTGACTGACTGACTGACTCACTGACTCATCACTAATTCTCCAAGTTCCCGTGTGGGTAGAAGGATGAAATTTGGCAGGCTCATTCCTTACAGCTTACTTACAAAAGTTGGGCAGGTTTCATTTTGAAATTCTACGTGTAATGGTCATAACTGGAAGATATTTTTCTCCATTTACTGTAATGGAGTTGAGCTCGAAAGCTGTGGGGGGCTGAGTTTCGTGTGACATCATCACTCCTCCCACATAATCACTTGAACTGACTGTCAACGCAGTGCGTAGAAAACCAGGAAGAGCTCCAAAAAGCGCTGAAGAAAAATACCTAATACTTTATTCGCGAGATACAAGTTTAATGAGAAGACACGAGGTATAAACGAGACTTTGAATCACTTTGTAACGGAGTTAAAATTGCTGTAGCGAGAAACTTTTAAGTGCCGGGTCTTAGCTAACATTAAATAACGCCATGGACATTGCGAGATTGCACGAAATAGCACAGGCACAGCTCAGAAGCTTCGATGAATGTACTCCGAGCGGCTCACCTGACTGACTATGAACGCAGTACGCAGAGAAGGCAAGACCTCCAAAGAGCGCAGAGAGTTTTGCTCACGTGAACGTGTTCGCAAAAAGTGGCATTTCCTGCACTGCAAAAATACTACAAAAGTTGGGCAGCCGGCGCATGCATAGCTAATGCATTATATAATTGAGAAGGCAGCGAAACAATAAGAAGCAAGCGAGTGACATATATTACCATATTCATGCCTGCAGCTACTTCGGAAACAAAGCACGGTGTAAACCTAAACTTTAAATTAAGTTCATAGACAGGCTGCCGCTGGCGTTTCTCATGCCCACGGGTAATGCGGGATACAAGTTTAATGAGAGGACGCAGGATATAAACGAGAGTTTTGATCACTTTGTAACTAAGTTAAAATTGCAGGTGAAGGGGTGTGCTTATGCAAATTCCGAGAGACTGTGTTTGTGGGGGATTGACAGTTAAGGCGGGTGGGGGAGTCACGTCATCATCTCCCCTCCCATTTACCTAATTTCGCTCTGAGCTGACCTCCGCGGCTAACGCCGTCTTTCGAAGCAACCTCGTCACACTGCCACCAAATACAGAAAAATCCACAAGTTAATACACACGCTGTCTCTAGAGTTTCTCCACACTGAATCCTCCAGGCACTACTTACAAAAGGTTACATTGACAATCGTGTTACGTTATTTATAAAATCTTTCCTTTTCTTAGCACAAGCACAGCTGAGAAGCTTCGATGCATGTGCTCCATAACGCGTTAAAAAATAATGCATTTAATCACACTTTGCATTACAAGCAAAGGGGAGCTTTTGTCAATGCATGATTTCCTGGTACACCAATTACATTGATCAGCGCATCCCGATTCATTTTACCCTCGCACCACCTTAGTTTGAGAAGAAGTATGAAAAAATATGAGGTTAACACAGAAAAACAGATCACCAATTCAAGCTTTATGAATAATCGATTTGCCATCAATAAGTTTTACTCAGTGTAATCCTCCTTCCATTTTATAATTTTTCTGCCACTAGCCATGATTAAATGAACGGTAAAAAAGTAAGAGCAAAGCGAGGGTGACTTATTTAGGCAGGCATATATATGACAGCAACACTCATGACAATGTCAATCATGTTACGTTATTATTAAAATGTTTCCTTTTCTTTTCATTACTTCTTTAACACACTACTTCTCCGCTGCGAGGCGGGTATTTTGCTATATATATAATATATGAATGACCTCCAAAGAGCGCTGAGACTTTTGATATCTTGAACGTGTCTGCAAAAACTGGGGTCTCCTGCCCAGCGGAAGTCGAGCAGCCGGCGCTCGCGCATAGCTGTGCCGGCCTTTGAGACGCTAACTGCGCTTCTGCTTTAAGTCACAGTGAGCACTTTTAATTTTTTTCACCCTCCCCCTGAGCTATAGCCCAGACAAGTGGAAACACGGGACCCCTTTTCTACACCACGGCAAAATAATATTAAGGAGATTCACACTTTCTTTTGCACGAATACGATTATGAGGTCCTCACCCCGGATTATGAAGACACGCACACGAGTGGAGAACTGACAGTGCCATCACAGCCGATTAATGGCAGGGACGTCTCACCAGTCTACACAAGACCCACCACGACTGTCCCCAAAAGGCGATCATAACGTCAGCGAACACATCTCTCTATACTATATAAAAGAAAAAGGCAACTTTCCTTTCTTTACACCTTTTATCCCAAACCAAAGCCTTTTTCTCTTAACACTGCAGAGGACACAAAACTAATTTTCTTTAATTGCTGGTAATGCCGGTAAGGCACATTACCAGAGGCAGAAATTTGAACGTTCACATAGAAAATGTAATTTCTATACCACAGCCGTCGTGTAGCGCCTTTCAAAAGGGATCTACTACCGAGAGATGATCCATATACATTTTAGCTGATGTTAGTACTACTTACCTGTTGTGTTACACAGTCTTTAAAATGTAGTTTACCCGCAACCACTCCAGTAGTGCTCAATGTACCTGTACTTCTTAAAACGTTAATGTTTTGCTGTTTAATAACTTATAGACTATATTTTATTATATATATGTATGTATATATGTATTTAATATATATATATATATATATATAGACTCAAACCCATTATGACAGCAGCAATCCAAGCTGTGAGAAAACAGTAAAAAGGAGGCGTGTCAGACGTCGTGATACATTTTCTGATGCAGCTAGATGGAAACAACTTCATGACGCTGCCGCCAAATACACAAAACAATTACTTTGACAATCATGTTATATTATTTTTAAAATGTTTCCTTTTCTTTTTCATAACTTCTTTAACACACAACATCGCTGCGAAGCGCGGGTATTTTGCTATATATATATATATATATCACAGCGACACTCATAACAGTGACAAAACAATTACATTGACAATCATGTTACGTTATTTTCAAAATGTTTCCTTTTGTTTCTCTCTCCTTCTTTAACACACTACTTCTCCGCTGCCCAGCACGGGTATTTTGCTATATATATATATATATATATATATATATACAGTATATATATAGATATAGATATATATATATACTGCATATATAGATATATAGATATATATATAGATATGAGAACAACACTCATATCAATGACAAAACAATTACATTAACAATCATGTTACGTTATTTTTAAAATTTTTCTTTTTCTTTTTCATACCTTCTTTAACACACTACTTCTCTGCTGCGAAGCGCGGGTATTCTGCTAGTCTATACTAATAAAAGGCAAAGCCCTCACTCTCTCACTCATCACTAATTCTCCAACTTCCCGTGTAGGTAGAAGGCTGAAATTTGGCAGGCTTATTCCTTACAGCTTACTTACAAAAGTTGGGCAGGTTTCATTTCGAATGGTCATAACTGGAACCTATTTTTCTCCATATACTGTAATGGACTTTAGCTCGATGGCTGTGGGGGCGGAGCTGCGTGTCACATCATCACGCCTCCCACGTAATCACGTGAACTGACTGTGAACGAAGTACGTAGAAAAGAAGGAAGAGCTCCCAAAGAGCATTGAAGAAATGCTTTATTCGCGAGATACAAGTTTAATGAGAAGACACGAGGTATAAACGAGATTTTGGATCACTTTGTAACGGAGTTAAAATTGCTGTAGTGAGAAACTTTTAAGTGCCGGGTCTTAGCTAACATTAAATAAAGCCGTGGACATCGCAACATCCCACAAGAGAGCAGCTCACATGAACTAACTGAACGCAGTACGAGTGATCACTTCCATGCATCAAACCTGTTGAAAAAACGCATTACACAATTGACAAGGTGGTAAAAGAATATGCTCCGAGCTGAGCTCCACAGCTAACGCGGTCTTGCGGAAGCAACTTCATCACGCTGCCACCAAATACTCATAGAAAAATCCACAAGTTAATACACACGCTGTTTCTACAGTTTCCCCACACAATGTATTCCTCGCATCCCCGTTATACCCTCTGATCTCCCATTTCAATTGAAATGCCTCAAATTTCCAGTAAGGCTCTTCTTCGCGATGACAATTAATAAGTCTCAGGGACAGACCCTACAAAAGGTTGCCATTGATTTGAGGCAACATTGCTTTTCTCCTGGACAAAACTATATGTTGCATTCTCAAAAGTAATCTCAGTGCACAGCTTGGTCATATTACAACCGGAGTGCTGAACTGACAACGTGGTATACAAAGAGATCCTTAACAGATAGTTATTGGTATATTTTCCTTCAGTTTAAAAAGGTTTTCTTTTCTTCTTAATAAAAATTTAAAAGCAGTTCTTCGTCGCTGCGAAGCGCAGGGATTCGCTCCGCTTCTCTGCTGTTTTATAAAGAAATGCCATATAAGCCCGTCGTTTTTCCTTGCTTCACCAAGTTAGCAGCCTTTTTATTTAATCCACGGGTTCTCCGCTGTTTTATTGTTCGTTTATTATGATTGCTATAGTTATTGTGTAGGTATTTTATACTTTGTTTACTGATCATGTACCCATTCCCTTTATTCTTCCAACTGTACCCCTATTAACATGTCTATCGAGGTGATCACCATCAATGAAAGAACTATCACTTACCGAGTGGTGTCCATGCCTAGAGATGGCACCTGCCTTTTCCATTCTCTGTGTTACATATTGCACGGACATATCAGGCTCACTTTTGATATCCACAGTGACATTGTGTCTTATGTATCAAATGATTGGGACAGGTTCAAAGTGTGGACTGATGATGGTACAGGAGATAATTATAGTACACAGGACCACTATAAGACGGAAATGCTTAAGCCCTTCACCTATGGTTCTGCATGTGAGTTGATGGCTGCCGCTGAATTGTTTGGTTGTCGCTTTCAAGTGTACCGAAATGGCCAAATATTTTACACCTTTGGAGAACCGTCAATGCCTCTTAAACATCTTAGATTCACAGGTGACAATTTGAGTAGTGGACACTTTGATGTTTATGAATATTTCAACTCTCAAAAGCTGGATGCAAAGTTATTGATGAAGCCGGTTGTATGCTAACATCGATTGACACATACCGAATGTCAGTTCAACACAAATCCAGCTGATTATGACAGCAGCAATCCAAGCTGTGAGAACACAGTAAAAAGGAGGCGTATCAGACGTTGTGGTAGATTTTCTGATGCAGCTAGATGGAATCAACTTCGTGCAGCTGCCGCCAAATACTCGCAGAAAAATCCACAAGTTAATAGGGACGCTGTCGCTAAATACTCACAAGGAAATCCACAAGTTAATAGGGACACATAATACCAACTCACCCTGCATGATCAACAGAATATGCACTAAGAAGTATCCACTTCCGTTCATCTCAGAAACTCAGACCGGAGAAGATGGTTACCCTCAGTACCACCAGCACGCACCTGCTGATGGAGGTCATACAATTAACATCAAAGGAGTAGATATCGACAACAGATGGGTGGTCCCTTATAGTTCTGTACTGTCCCACTTCTTCAATGCTCACATCAATGTCGAATTTTGCAATTCAGTAAAATCGATCAAATACTTCTGCAAGTATGTTAACAAGGGAAGTGACCAGGCAGTATTTGCAATACAAAATCAAAATGACGAAGTATTTTGATATGAAGCTGGTCGTTACATTAGTAGCTCTGAAGCAGCCTGGCGCATTTTCTGTATTCCCATTCACAAACGTTTCCCTCCGGTCTTTCATCTTGCAGTGCATCTTGAGAATGGACAAAGAATTTATTTCACAGAAAGCAATGTTGCCGATAAAGTACACAATCCACCACAAACGATCCTTTTAGCGTTCTTTGACCGTTGCAAACATGATGATTTTGCTAAACATTTTATTATAATGAAATTCCATCATATTATGTGTGGGCATACAACATGTTTCGCCGAAGGAAACAGGGCAACCCTGTACCAGGATATTCGGGAGTGAAAAAGGATAATGTACTGGGAAGGGTCTAAACTGTACACCCGAATAACTCTGAATGCTACCATCTTCGACTGCTGCTCAACAAAATCACAGGCCCCACATCTTTCCAATCTCTCAGAACAGTTGATGGTGTCCTACATCCAACCTATAAGTCAGCCTGCAGGGCACTCGGTTTATTACATGACAATATCAACTGGGACGAGACTCTACAGGAAGCTGCTCTATCTCGCTCACCTCAAAAGATCCGTGAACTGTTTGTTGTCATGTTGGTGTTCTGCCAAATGGAAAACCTCTTAAACCTATGGGAAAAACATAAAGACAGCATAGCAGAAGATGTTAGGAGACAGACTGAAAGAGATCATATACGTACAGAAGTCCACCAGTGGTTAAATTTGATCTATAACAAGTGTCTACAGTTGCTTGAAAACTATGTAATTGCTATTGGAGGTCAATCTCTTCATCATTACGGTTTGCCTTCACCTTTAACAGAACTAGCACAACTTACGTCAAATCCCGAGTACTTGAAAGAGACATCTTACAACACTTCGCAATTGGCCAATATAGTCACAAATAACAAGCGGTTGCTAAATAGTGACCAAAAGTCAGTTTATGAGCAAGTCATGAGCAGCGTTGCATCAGCCACTGGCATCGTGTTTTTCCTTGATGCTCCAGGAGGAACTGGTAAGACATTCCTAATAAACCTTCTCCTTGCAAAAATCCGAGCAAAACGTAACATTGCCATAGCTGTGGCTTCTTCTGGCATTGCTGCAACTCTTCTAGAGGGTGGCAGAACTGCTCATTCAGCTTTCAAGCTGCCTCTGAACCTCAACCATACTGAATCCCTCATGTGTAACATATCAAAGCAGAGCAACATGACTGAAGTGCTGCCACATTGTCAGCTTATTTTCTGGGATGAATGCACTATGGCATACCAAGCAGGTATTGAGGCTTTAGACAGGAACCTCCAAGACATCCGAAACACCAACAAACTTATGGGAGGCTTGACAGTGTTGCTGGCTGGAGACTTCCGCCAAACCCTACCAGTCGTGCCCAGAGGAACACGTGCTGATGAAGTTAAAGCATCTCTGAAATCTTCATACCTATGGCCACAAATCAATGTTACTTTAAAAATAAACATGAGAGTTCATTTGAAAGGTGACAAAAAAGAAGAGGAGTTCTCTGCTCTTCTAATGAGTATAGGTGATGGCACCTTCATACAAGAAAATCGTAAAATAAATATTCCTATAAATCTCTGTCTCATCGTGAATACCTTACAAAGCCTTCTTCAAAATGTTTACCCCGATCTACGAAATCTCCACCAAAATGACATCTCATGGTTAAGAGAGAGAGCTATCCTGACACCAAAAAATGACATGACTACGACTATAAACCACACTTTACTTCAACTACCTTCACAAACAAAAACATATCCATCTGTTGATTCAGTTGTAGAAGTAGAAGACGCGGTTCAACACTCTAAATCCTCCAGGCACTCCTGAGCATAATCTCATTTTGAAGATTGGGGCACCAATAATGTTACTGAGAAACTTACAGCCACCAAAACTTTGTAACGGCACGAGACTTCAGGTCACATCTCTACAAAACAACCTAATTGAAGCAACTATTTTTACTGGCAGTGCCTCAGGTGACACAGTTTTTATTCCTCGCATCCCCGTTATACCATCTAATCTCCCATTTCAATTCAAACGCGTTCAATTTCCAGTAAGGCTCTGCTTTGCAATGACAATTAATAAGTCTCTGGGACAAACACTACAAAAGGTTGGCATTGATTTGAGGCAGGATTGCTTTTCACATGGCCAACTGTATGTTGCATGCTCAAGATTAAGCTCAGCGCACAGCTTGGTCATATTACAACCGGAGGGCCGAACTGACAACGTGGTATACAGAGAGATCCTTAACAAATAATTTTTTATATATTTTCCCTCAGTTTAAAAATGTTTACTTTTTTCTTAATAAAAATATTCAGGCAGTATTTCACCGCTGCGAAGTGCGGGTATTTTGCTAGTCTATACTAATAAAAGGCAAAGCCTTCACTGACTGACTCACTCACTCACTCACTCACTTATCACTAATTCTCCAACTTCCTGTGTAGGTAGAAGGCTGAAATTTAGCAGGCTCATTCCTTATAGGTTACTTACAAAAGTTAAGCAGGTTTCATTTCGAAATTCTATGCGTAACGGTTATAACTGAATCCTACTTACGTACATATATACGTCCATAGCCTGCAACTCAGTCGTTGTGTGAGGCAGGGTTGTGTCCCCCATCACCATGCCTCCCACGTAGTTGGCTGTCTGCCTATATTGCGTCCCCCATCCCCACCCTTCCCATGTAATTGACTGCCTGCCCATATAAGGCCGTCCGTCAGCAGCAATCCAAGCTGTGAGAAAACAGTAAAAAGGAGGCATGTCAGACGTCGTGGTACATTTTCTGATGCAGCTAGATGGAAACAACTTCGTGACACTGCTGCCAAATGCAGAAAAATCCACAAGTTAATAGACACCCTGTCACTAAATACTCACAGGCAAATCCACAAGATCATAGACACGCTGCCGCTAAATACTCCCGGGCTAATCCACAAGTTCATAGAGACTCTGTTGCTAAATACTCGCAGGCAATTCCAGAAGTTCATAGACACGCTGCTGCTAAATATTCACAGGCAAATCCACAAGTTAATACCGGGAATGCCTGTTAAACATCTTAGATTCACGAGTAGTGATTTGGGTAGTGAACACTTCGATGAATTTTTGACAAACGCGGAATGTAACTTGGACACAACACGTCCTCCAAATACGAACCTGATTGAAAGAAATAATGCTAATCAAATCCTTGATGACAGCAACACTCATAACAGTGACAAAACAATTACATTGACAATCATGTTACGTTATTTTTAAAATGTTTCCTTTTCTTTTTCATAACTTCAACACACTACTTCTCCACTGCGAAGCGCGGGTATTTTTCTAGTTATGAATATTTTTCAGCTCTTTGAAAATTCATTAGTCTGTATTTACACTACAACTCTTTATGTGAAATGTTGTCACAATGTGGAAATATCAGGGTAAATCAAAAAGGAAAGCCATTTTGTAAAATACGTGATAATGTAATGGATAGAAGCTGATGTAATACAACATGTTCACAATGGCTTATGGGTAGTTTGAACACACACTGCACAGCACTCGACTGTTAGTTTAGTTGAAGCCAAGGTCAAATGAACTTGGATGCTCTGCAGCAGTATTGCACCATTGTTGAGTTACAACCCATAGTGAAATTTCTTTGCGCAGAAGGAGTGAAAGCAGCTGAAATTCATTGAAGAATGTTGGCTTGTGCCGATCAGGAATCTGTTTGAGTACTCATATTGGACAAACTTCATGGTACCCCAAGTCATCATGCACTATGGATTGTGTAGACCCATAGCTGATATAACAATGTGCAACACCAGTGGATGGTGTAATCCCTTCAGTTTTCTCTGATGAAGGCATTCACCATGTCAATGTGGGTTTGTGTGGGCAATGTTGATGGTCGACCAGCTCAAGCTTTGTCAGTTACACTTGTTTTTCCCGCTTTAAATCTTTGTATCAATTCATAAACGTTTTGTTGAGTCATGCTGTTTTTACTTTTGTACTGAGTAAGCACTCCTTCAGTGAATTTAAGCAGATTTAACTTTGTCTCCGCAAAGAAATCTGACTATGATGTGTTCTTCAACAATGGTGCAATGTTGCAGCAGAACGTCCATGTTCATTTGACCTTAGTTTCAACTAGACTAACAGCAGAGAGCTACACTGAGCATGATTGAACTACCCATAAGTCAACACAAATGTATTGTATTGTGTCAGATTCTATGTGTTTGTGACATTTTCAATTTGTCTTTACTTTTTGATTTATCCTTGTATATATCAGCAAAATACCAATACTGATACTCTGTGCAAGAGAGGACAGAGCCAACTATACTTCCTCAGAAGGCTGGCGTCTTTTAACATCTGCAATAAGATGCTGCAGATGTTCTATCAGACAGTTGTGGCGAGCACCCTCTTCTAAGCGGTGGTGTGCTGAGGAGGCAGCATAAAGAAGAGGGACACCTCACGCCTGGAAAAACTGGTGAGAAAGGCAGGCTCCATTGTACACATGGTGCTGGACAGTTTGACATCCGTGACAGAGTGACAGGCGCTGAGCAAGCTCCTGTCAATCATGGAGAATCCACTGCATCCACTAAACAGCATCATCTCCTGACAGAGGAGCAGCTTCAGCGACAGACTGATGTAACTGTCCTGCTCCACTGATAGACTGAGGAGATCGTTCCAACCCCACACTATGCGACTCTTCAATTCCACCCGGGGGGATAAATGTTAACATTATACAAAGTTATTGCATTAATGCATACCTGAATTTTTATCACACTTTAATCTATCTATCTAATATAAATATATACTGTTTTTTCACAAAGAGAAAAAAAATTCTAGAGCATGACTTGTCAAGGGTGTCTGAGACAAATCAAGTGCTACTGCACCATAAGGAGGAGATGTTCTGAGGTCCAGTTGCTTCATCTCTAAGACTTTTCTTTGAAAACCCCTTTAAACTCAAATCTATTGTATATAAGATGATTTGGGAATCTCATCTATGTGTTCTTAATAGCTTTTTTTTTTTTTTAAAAAGTACACTTCTTTTCCACATTTGGATATAGGATATAAGCAGTGTCAAATTAATATATGCTCTTTACTTTTAGCTTAGGTTCATATGAGCCTCACTAATACATTACATTCTCCTAGGCTGTTCAAAGTATTCCAGCAGACTTGCCATTCACTGGAAGCCCCTAGTGATGTCAGTTCCTCTTATTTTTTTTATTGGGTCTTTTTGTTTTCTGCTGTGTTTCACTCTGTGCACCTTTATTAAATTTATTAAAGTTTATGTAGCCTAGTGGGGGCATTTGACCTTTTTGTCATTCTTCTCATGTTGCAGGAGATATTCAGGAGTGAATCAGGATGTAAAACCTAAGCCATGGAATAAAAGGAGTTTAATTCCATCCCAATTGAAATCTGATCTCTTCATTTCAATTCTACCAAGGTTAATATGAATTAAGCTAAAAAATAACAACAAAAACTTGCACTATGCAATTATTTATTCAACAACGATCAATAGGACTATAATTTCCCTAGGGAGAAAAGTTAGTGCACACTTATCTTCAATATCTCATATGTTGTTGCCTTTAGCTGTAATAACTTATATCAACAACATACATTGACTGGAATCATGTTTGTTTACTCTTGCAAGTGCTTCAACTGTGTGATGTTTGAGGATTTTCTTGCATTTAAAGATCACTTCAGGTCCCCCAAAACAATATTTTGGTACAGCATTTGATATGAACATTCCAAAACTCTCTTACTCTTTTCATTGAGGCTTTCAAGATCCAATTGGGCACACAAAATAAAGCAGGAAAAACAGTTCATTCTTTTATGTCCAATTTGCCAATAGGGATGTTTTCAAAAGTTGACAAATGTCAAGTACTTAATATCTTTAAAGGAACATAGTTATTAAATTAATTAGGGGTCAGTGACTGGTAATCTTTTAATAATATCTTTTTAAGCAGTAACTAGATCTCAGGGGTCAAGTGGAGGTATGGCTAAAAGCCAAAAATACCCAAAACCTGGTGCATCACCAAAATATGAAATCAGAATCTTGAACAGATCAGAAAGATAACTTATTTAATAATGCAGACACTGCAACAAGTAAATTAACAGCTGCACACTCATCCAGGTATTACAAGGAGAAGTAGGAGGACAGAAACCGTAGCTTGCTTCAGAAGTTGGCAATGTATTGTATAAAGACAAAGTAAGTTATCTAGCTGCTGGTAACTTCTGGGCCAGCCATTTCAAGATGGCAATTGGCTGGCAGCAAAGAAACTCAGAATGGGTGAAATAAAGGTCATCGGACTGCACAGACAAGATAGAGACTTAATATGAACGCTGCATCATCAAGCCAGATGAACACGGACCTGCACAATACACATACACTGACAACAATTGTTAATATGTGACTCTTAGTAAAATGAGCAAACTTTAATCTCTCTCTGTTTCTCCCCATCTCTGTCTCTCTACAGACTATGATCTCTCTTCTTTTCATGAGACGTACATTAATTTGACTCTCCTGTTCACTCGAAAGTCACTGACTTTCAACATTAGGTGATATTTCTTCCACTGGTATTTCTGCCCTGGCCTCACTCTATTTAGAAGGATCTGACAGCAATACCTGGGAACAGCACCTAGAATCCAGGGGGAAGTTACATACTTCCCCTGCCAGACTGCTTTAATGTGTGTGTCTCTCTCTAAGCTATTGACCTTGTAGATTATACATACACATATGTTCCCTCCATGTGTAAGACCCTTGGTATGGCTGTTGTCTATTTTTCTCTCTCCTCATGGCTGTTCACAAGATTGAATCCTGAGCTCTGCCAACCTGGTGATGTTATAATCAAACAAGAAAGCAAAAACAATCAAAACACCTTGCCCAAACAAAACTTTAATAATCAAATTTCAAATTCAAAAAGCAAAATATAAAATACTAATATTACACAATTCAAAAGCACTAAAATTAATAGAAAAAAAAATTAGCAAAACTAATGACTAGCGTATGACCACAGTCCAAAAATCAAAATCCCAAATACCAACACTAATAGTAAGTCAGAGAAGATATAAAAGACAGAAAGGTGAAAAGACTACAAAATTTACAACAAAAAAGAAACTTAAAGGGGAGCTGAAGAACATGGAAGCAAAACCAACCACTGCCAAGCAAAGAAACAATGACAACAGGTAACTGTTACCAAATGATCACAGAAAACATAAAGGGAAAGGATTTGGGGTAAGCTTAAAAAAGTAAAACATAAAGAAAACCAAAGAAAAATTCTGAAAAAAAAAAATTGGAGGTAAAAATGGCAATAACCATAACAGCTGGTTGCTCTCACCACTAGCAACCTCTTCCCATCCAGACATCCCCTCATAAAATATTAAATAAAAAATGTAAAATTACATGAAATGTATGCTTTATATTTGAAAATATCCCTACAGAGCTTTTCACTATCATTACTGTATAAACTTAACTGCTTGTCCATCTGGCTTCTGCAGCATTTAAGAATACTTGATAGAGTCTACATACTTGTACATCCACATAGCATCATGGGATAGGAGTCTTACATTGGCTCACATACTCATTAGTTACATGCAAAAAAATATCGCTCCTGGGTTTACAATATTTGATTGTTTTCTTGGGTATAGTACTAAATTACAAAATTACAGGTTATCTGAACGTATAGTATAACAAATAACAAATAACTACTATTGTTTAATGTAATAAGTTGCTTTTCCCTCCTCTCTTTTTGACACCGGTGCAGCCAATTTTGTGTATGAGATGGAAAGTAAAAAGAACTCCTTTGCTCTGCTCTGCAAGAAAGCCACTTGACAATTTGGCCAAGCACTTTCAACATTTATTATAAAAATATATTACATGATATCGCAAAGGCAACATTAGCTAATAGGAAATAACAAATTGATCCTTCTTGAAGGAAGTCCGATGTGTGAGTACACTGAGATGCCATTACACATCACAGGCTTGTTATTGGCAGCCACAAAACACATAGACAGCAAGGAAAATGACTTTGCATCTGAGACATTATTTTAAGTTACATAACTTTAACAATTTTTTCCATTACTTTTACTGTAAGTATTTTCATGTCAGATGTCAGACTAGAATTTAAGCATCAATATCTGATGACCTGAGAAGCCCAAATAGTCCAAAACAATTTAGAATCTAACACTTTTAACCATCAATATCTTGGCTTTGTACATAATAACAATAATAATTGTTTGTTGAAGGTATGGTAGATTATGGCAAAGGGCAGGTGTGTATGTCTAGAGGAAAGGAAAAAAAATGCTTCAAGATACTGGAGCAAACAGTAGTTGAGAACCGGAAGAGGGCAGAGTGCAGATGAAACAGTGAAAGATAAGGGAAGGAATTTGGATAGCCATTTTGAGCAAATTGGTCAAATTAATAAAAATGGATTTAATCTAAGGAAGTAAGATTATTACAGTATAATAAGTTCAAAGTGACAGTTTTGAGGTGTTGTATATTTATTTGTGAATAGTTTGTGGACATTTTAGGTATGTCTGAAGTAAAATGATTTGGCAAAATAATGTGGATGTTTTTGAAGTATAAGAATGAAATAACTTTGTAAAGTCAACTCAGTTTCCATTTTAACACAGTGACAGATGGGCACTATATATTTATAGAACTTGTGGTTGTACATGCAGAATGATTGCTAACTTCACAATGCCCCGAGTACTTATTTACTGTATAAATCTTGCATATGCATTAAAAGAGGCTTGAAATGTGCATACTCATCTTTCCACGCATTTATAAAGTAAAAATAGCAGATCTCACCTGGACTTTCTCTATCATTGCTATGTTATTTTAGAACAGAAACTGCTTACAGCATTTATCTTGTAGCCTCAGACATGCATTGTATGTTTTAAAGCATAATGTCCCTTGCAGGGTGTAAATAAGTGTAAGGATGCAGGGTGGAGTAATGACATCAAGTTCAAGCAAAGCAGATTCTCCAGTGATGTAAATATGAGATGGAGTACAGCTACAAACACGCATGTGTAAAAGCTCTGCACGTGGCGTCTACAGTGTCAGCTTACACTGCCATCTCAAAGAATCATGGGTTGTTGGGCAAAAAATGTTTATCTAAGGCAGCCGCACAGCAAATTTACTAGAAAATATTCCTCGAATTAGGTCACTGGTGAATTTCCAGGAAAATGTTTGCCGAACAAAGTCATCATTAACACAACATAGTCACTTTAAAAAATGCTTTAGTGAACTTCATTGATAAACACTACTTTTTATTAATATTAAAAGTGTGCAGATTTGAGTCAGTTCAGGGGACTCTTTATTTTTGGGTAGGGTTCATTTATTTTAAATGAGCACAATGATGGACTCTATGAGGACTAAATAAAGAACTGTAGTTGATTACACTTATTTCAGTGCAGTCCCTTTTAAGTGAACACTAAAAAGCCAAACACACAAAACAACTCAGAAATACAAGGCAATAATTACCTGGTAAAAATTAGATGAAACTGAAGAAACATCTTGGGGAGACACAAAGCAAAACTCCAATGCATTATAGGTAATACATTATATTTTGAGGAGAAGTTAAATAGACAATAAACATCACATGGCAGACCAAACTATTGGATTGCATTTCAGCTCCGTGACGACCACCTTCTTGTTATTAAGGCATTTAAGATTGGTCTGACTGATCATATGACTCTTTGGAGATTAAGAACAGTGTACTTAGAAACGCATTTGTGCCTTTGGGCAGAGAGTCACAGAAAGATAGGTGTGAGGGTAGATATTTAAAAAAGAATTCAAAAGATGTTGAAGAGAAAATATTTTGTAATACTGTACTTTAATGGTAACCAAAAGAGGAGGGGAGAGAAATATCCAGTTTAGTAAAACAGAGAGAGGGCAAAGGGATTTCTATATTATGGCTTGGGCTTAGGTTTACCCCAGTGTTTTATTGTCTTGTGTACTGAGTCACATATTTATTTGCTGTTTCAAAAAGAAGATGAAGCAATCAAAGGTTTACCTACCTCAGGGCAAAACTGAGAGTCTATGTCCCCTAAGGAAGCAATTTATACAGTACATAAAACTATGGAGTTGATTATTGTGTTACTTATGCTACAGTTGCTCATTATTTTTAAGAAAAAATGGTAAATATTATTGGTAAATTGGTAACCTATTATGTAGCTAAGTAACTTTGTTGGAAATATACTTTTATAGAATAAAACAAAAGGCCAGTTCTACAAACCCTCTTTTCTTTATTGTATGTTTTATGTTCAATATCTCTATTTTAAGGAATTTGTTACTGTTGCAGGTCATTTCTTGTACACAAGGACACAGATGGGATTTATAAGGGGAATGATACAAATAAGCCAACACTCCTTGTTATGCCAAACAAAATTGACCGCATTCTGGTCCTCCTTACTGTAGCATTGGACCAAAATGAACATCATAATAATAACACTTTTTCTTTTAGCTTCACATAGACTTCTCTTTGAGCTTTAATTAATATTAGTATATATGGGACAGAATATGGGAATATTTTCTTAAATTATTATCATTAGCAGCCTGTTTTGGCTAAGCTTGTAATAACACAAAACTTTACCAATTTCATGAAAAGCTTGAAGATAACATGTCAGTGAGATAAAACATTAAAAAAAAATAAAACTTTCATTTTATTCTTGATACAGAATATTTTTAAGTAACATTTTCAGTCAATTAAGCTTTTCAATTATAATGCCTTTTGTCTAAGGCCAGGTTTATACTTTACACGACGCAACACATGCTCCAGCGGATGCTCCTGCTACGCAAGCGTTTTGCTGTTTATACTTGCGCACATACCTCATATAAATCTGGATGAATCCACCAGGTGACAGTGCAAGATATCATCATGGTGAGAACAAGTTTGGCTTCACTGTGTTGTGAATTGCCTGAAACATCCATTAAATTCTAAGAACACCTTGCTGAAATATCTCTGAAAAGGATGTTTAATGATTAAATCCATCAATCCAGGGATTTGTCCATTCCAGCAAGCATTGGGCACGAGGCAGAAACAATCCCTGGACGAGGCATCAGCTCATTGCAAGGTGAATACAAGGACTCACATACACTAGCATCATTTTAGTGTCACCAAATCTGCATATCTTTGGAAGGAAACCAGAGCACACTGTGGAAACCCAGCAGAAAACCACAAGACTCCAGGCAGGGTACACCAGCGACGTGACTCCCTGTGAGAGAGCAGTGCTACCGCTCTGCCACCATGTCATCCCCATGTGTGTAGTTATTAACAGTATTCATTATTTAAACAAAATTAATGATTTATGTGTAAAATGTAACATACAAACTTTAACGCATTTCATCATGAATGTGATATCAAGTATAAATCTAAGGTTTCTAAATGTGCAGAGTTGGAATATCATACATTTAATGTGCTCTGTGTGGTGATCTGTTGCTGTTTGCCACTCCTGTCAGGTTAGGAGGAGGCTCCAGAAATAAAAGACAGCACAAAAGATAGTATTTGAGACTTTTAAAATGTATCGTGCCTTTACAATCGGGAATATGCGACACTTGAATATAAAAGCACCACAAATGCATCTGTATGTTGGCATTTTGCTTCACCACATCGAACCATTCATGAAATATCAAAGTATGCACATCGATTCCGTAGGATCCGCATACCAGCTTTCTGTAACATGTAGATAGTAAACAGAGACTCTGATGTCACATTCCAACTTTTATCACACTGCACCCCCTGACTTTTTGCTGATACTGCAACTCGCACACGTGTCGTGTTAATTTGTGAAGACCTGGTCAGAGGACACGTCAAATGAACACTGGGAGTCTAAAAAACCTTTTATGTACAAGTGCTGAGGGGGAACTGAGGATCAGGATTTTTCATCTAAAATACTCAACTGTACCCTTTGATCCACTAGAATTTAATCTTACTTAGCGATAACAATTGAAAAAATATTAGTATTGGTTAAGATTTAAAAGGCATATAGATTAAATGATATTTTCATATTAGCGCCTATTTAACTGTATTTAAGTATGCCATTTTTAGATTATTGATCACAAAGGCAAATGGCAGTATTACTGCATCCAACAGAGCAAAATCACATTGAATTTATTTAAGCTGAAAAAGTAAGATAAATATATGATATATATATGTCTAGTAATAGATGAAAATTTCTATATTAATACACACAAGTTGAACCTGATAGTGCAGCGGTTAGTTGTGATGCTCCATGGATCCAGTCTCCTGGGTTTGTATCCCATGTCCAGTCTATGTTCGTTTGGAGTTTGCATGTCCTCCATAAAAATTCATAGAGATGGATGGGTTAGGTCAAAATGAAACTGTTGAGTGAGTATGGGTGAGTACATGAGTGACTCCTGTGTTGCAGTGGCACACTTTGCCATGTTGGGATCTGGGCTCCCAATAACCATGACTTGCATTAAAAGAGTTTGAAAATTGTATACTGTATAGCAGGGGTTAGCAACCTCAGACACATGCACCAAAGGTGGCTCCTATGATATATTGATTTCTACAAATCATTCATATTTGTTTTTACCATATTGACTAAGATTGTGGAAATCGGTAAATGTGTTCCTGACACCAACATAAAAACAAAGTTGCATTTTAATATACTGATTAAAAACAAAATTCACAATAAAATGTATTTTCTCAAAAAAATCAATTTGAACCTTGTAATGGTGAGGCACTAAACGATGAGAAATATTCAGATGATTGTGGTTCTCAAGTATACATATGTAAATAATTTTTGTAAAAAATAAATTTCATAAAAATATGACTAATAAAAAAAAATTACTGAAAGTGGAATATTCTGTTCTTTGATGCTATGCTGATTTTTTATTCTCATTTCAGACGCCTGCTATCCTCTATTTACATGTGTTACCCACAAATATGCTCATATTTGTTGGTTTATGAGATAACTCATAAGTGCCATTCGTCTATAGATCATTTTCTACAAGATAAATAGTATTTAGCAGTCAACATGTTAAAGAATCTATTTTAAATTAGCATTAGTTATAAGCATGCAAGCACAAGACGCCTGATAAATAGAAAGGCTTCCTCCTTGATCTTGGCTGCAGGGGTGGATGTTCACAGGCTATGTCTCTGACTGTATTATGTCCAGCTGGCATTAACAATTGACAAGATAGACCCAGAATATCACAGGAATGGATTAATCTACTTTAACTTGTCTTCTTATATTATACCTTACAGTAATATAACAAATCTAGCAGATCTCACCCGGACTTTCTCTATCATTGCTATGATCTTTTAGAACATAAACTGAAACTGCTTACAGTATTTATATTGTAGCCTCAGACATGCATATGTTTTAAAGCATAATGTTCCTTGAATTGCACTCAAGACTGTTATCATTCTATCTTTGCTTTATAGTGTTTTTGTGAGTTTTGTAATCGCTTCCTCACTTATTTCTTGTTTAGTTAAATTTTTTGTATTACATGTAATTCAGTCAAAGTCCCTGTCATCACTTCTGTACAGTTATACCTTCAGCTGTAAACTTTATTCCTCTTGTTTACCTGAGTACTCTGCCATGGCATTAGTTCTAGCTTATGCTGTTCGGCCTCCTTTTGATTCTCCTTTGGTGTTAAAAGTCTTTTTGGTGTTTTTCTTTAACTCTGGACTTTTTTAAATTTTCCTCTGTGTTTTGGATTTAATTTTGTTTTTTGATTTACACTTTGTTCACTTGGATTATTTTTGAGTTTATTTATTATTAACATCATTGTTTGTTGGTTTCTTTGGAGCAAGGGAGTTTACAGTTCTCCCTCTCTGATTCAGATTTATAAACTTTTGCTCCTGCTGGGTTTTTTGTAGTCTTCTTGAGTTTGGGGTCAAGGCTTACTTTGAGCTTGTGAGGACTACTGGTATTTTTAAGGCCTGATTAGGAGTACTGGTCTGATTTTTGACATTTGAATCCTCTTTGTGAGTTTTTTTAACCTGATTCTACTAGTGGGATGGTATGCTGGATCAACCGGTGGATGAAATTTTTCTGGTGTGGATTTACTAACCACTTCTTAAATGGTATGCTAAAAAGCAGCAGAACAATTGAAAATACATTCATACACAAAATGCAGACACAGAAGGAAACTGGAAATGTGTTATTTTATTTGTGCCTTAAAGGTAATGTCTTTTTCACATGGACTTGTAAGTGACCTGCATGTATTAAGTGAGTGTACCCTTTTAGTAGCATTACCCAGAGTGCTGTACTCAATGCAAACAGGAAGGAGTGAAGAATCTGTATATTTTAGTGTTGTGTTTATACAGTAGCAGTGGCAATAAGCAAGCATCTGCATCAAGGAAAAGAAAATATTTTTAATTCAGGAGAGAAGAATTACTGCTATTGAATCTGTTTCAGTAGCAGAGCTTTAACAAGCATTTCAAGTGTTGTGCCAGAGTGCATAATTAGTCAGTAGTACATTTCTTAAAAATATGTTTCTGTTGGAAAAAAACATACAAATACATTATACTGGTTATTTACCAAAGCCAGAATTTTAAATTCTACGGTGATATGGATATTTGGCTCTACAGCTCACTCCTATCTGCACTGTAATAAATACTATGTGTTTAAAACACATTCTATTACACTTTTGAATTTTTTCTGTATATGAAAGTCTGTTTCAAACAAATAACTGAAACATACTTGCTGTAATAAACAAAATAATACAGTTTAACTCAAAGTGTAAGATTAGAAGATGTGCAATTATATACAGACTCAAAGGGAACACAGACTTGAATTATATCTCTCCTTCTCAATTCCTGTCTAAAGAATTACCCAAAGGAATGTTAGTTGTTCAGGACTGGTTTTCAATTGCTTTTGTAAGAGTTTTGGTCTTTTAAGTGGTTAGGCAGATCAGTCTTTTTCTAGTTATATGATTTTCACCTCACTTCTGCATTTGACTCCCCTTCCCCCACAGCTTTTCTGTGCTGATATATGTGTGTGCCACTTAGTGTTTCTGTTTTAACAATGTGTTTATACAGATCGTTGTAGACATGGAACACACATGAAATGCATGTATTCCAAATGACAATATATTATATACCCTCTACAATTCTAGGCACCTCACTCCCAGATAAACCAATTGAGCACTTAGAATCTTTTTTGCAACATGAGCTTTTGTGTTAGAGATGGGATAGCAGTCTGCTTGCTGCTTGTGCTGATCGACGCATTTACAACACAAAAGATGCTGGGCAGGGGTTACAAGTTTTTTCATAGGTTTCGGTAATTCTAGTGTTAAAGCCACTATGTGGCTGCAGCTGCAGTGAATTAATGGAAGTTAAGTTTAGTTATCCTGATCAATTTAAGAGGAGAAAAAATATCTAAGGATTTATCCATTGCGCAGGTTGTAGATTTGAGGTACAGAAATACCAAAAATAATACATTAACTACAAAGTTACTTACAATAGCAGTCTTAGAATCCAAGTATAAAACAGTAGTGTACTTATTGTTTGTTTGGTTTCTGTCATCTCAAGGCTTAGAGGCAATTCTTTGTTCTAATTTTTCCTCTAACAAACATAAGGGGATTTTGAGCATTTGCTTTTGTCTCCGTCAGCTACACACAAGGCATTAGGTGTTTAGCTGTATAGATGAACCAAAATCCAGACTTTGCTGAACCAGAATGCAGAGAAGTAGGGTTGCCATTGGGCTATTAAACAAGGGGGACATTTTTCAGTTGGCTTCTTGGGCACCTGTGAGCTCAAACCTTTTGTTGATAATTTGTGTAAAGTTTTGTCCATCGATGAAGGCAAAGACTGACTTATACTAATTTTGCTCTGTGACTAAGGTGATAAGCAGTGTAAGACCTAGTCATCTCTGAGCCTGGGTATACCAGCACCAGAGTCATTTGACTGGATTGCTGCTGGTATGGACCTAAAATCTGAAACAGTTTACCAATAGAAATTGCCAGGCTAATATGGTGGAGCATTTTTAAAAACTGCTAAAAACCTATTATTTTAACATTATTTTAACATTTTAAGTGTATCCCTGTTAAACTATATGTGCATTGAATTATCATTTTCTTCATGGTTCCAAAATCCGTAATAATCCTTACTCACTGCGCCACTACCACCTGATCAAGGCACCTTGCAGTCCCTACGTTGATGGATTGAAGGCAGTACCCCAGATGTCCACATGACCATCATCATCAAATTCTTTCACATGAACCATTTAGATCATTTATGTTAGGTAGAATGCTAGGTGGTCTTGTGGCCTTGGAACCCCTGCAGATTTTATTTTTTTCTCCAGTCCATCTTCAGGTTTTGTTTTGTTTTTTTCTGTCCTCCCAGCTATCGGACCTTACTTAATTCTGAAAGCCTTTTTCTATCTATGGATCTGTTTCCCCTATAAATGAAGGCAGCTATGGAGCCGAGATGAGAATTAAGAGCATTTCTTTATTTGCACAGATTTGTGCACAAATGGAGTCAGTCCATGGAGTGAGCAATCAATTATACAATTCATCTGCTTTTATACTTTTTTGGAGTACTTCACCTTATCTAATACATCAACATCATGTGACTTTTCATAGGCAGAACATTATTACATTTTCCATTCTACTAATGCCACCAGTAATTTCGGACTCATGTTGATTCTCCCATTGCTCTGAACACCGCTTCATTAAGAGGGGTGTTTTGGTGATTGTTCTATTGATTTTTGCACAACTTCATAGGAGGAGTGCATGAGTTTTCCCAGCAGTTTATCCCCACTTTCTGCATGGGTGTTTGTTATTTATTTACCTCATTCTAACCTTGGAAAATTCACTAGTAGCTTCTCTAAGATGAGGCAAAGGCTTAATGTGCTTAAGCTTTAAGTGACATTTAGTTAACCCTCGAATTACATTCAATCCTTCTCCTTATTTTTGATAATTCATTCTGTTTATATATATATATATATATATATATATATATATATATATATATATATATATATATATATACTTGTAATAGAGTATAAAAAATATTATATATTAACTAAAATTCTATACTATCTAATGAAGTTTTCCTTTAGTGCAGAGGTAAAACTTGTGTTTCATAGCTACAAAGCTGTGCATTTGTATCCCACCTCGTCTCAGTGTGGATGGCTTAGAAGGGAGTGGGAAATCAAGCCTGAATGATTTATCACTAGTGAAAACTCCACAGTCAAACTAGGCAAACTTCTAACCTGCCCCCTACTAAATGAGTTCTAGATAATAAGCTTAGAACATGACTGGTTTAATAAAATTATAAGAGTATACTGTATGTGTATTGCTGCCATTATAATGAATGTTATTAGTCTCAAAATTAAACTTAGATATCATTAAATGTTAAGATCTCTGAAACTAATTTCCAGGTATTTCCAATGATGTTCCTTTATAAATGGTACTGGTCAAAAGTTTTAGAACACCTCAGTTTTACCAGTTTTTCTTCAGATTTATTCAGTTTAAAAGCAAGTGAATGGCCTAAAATGGATAAAAGATAAGCAGTAAACTTCCAGAGGTTTGAATTTAAAGTTTAGGTTAGCAAAAACTGAAAAAAGGAAGTTTAAGACTGTTAAAATGGACCTTCTTCAGGGAAAAACTGATAGGTTACAACCCACAGATGTTCTGCAGCAATTAAAGTAAATTAAGTCTTACATGTTGAAGCAATCAGTTTTCCCAACTGTGCCAACTTCTGTTGATTACTTAAAAACCCTCTGTCTGTTTTAAAGCAGAGTTGGAACAGACTGTGTTATTACACCAAGGTGTACTCTCGATTTTCCGACTGCCCATTGTGTATTCAAACCTAACATTTTTACTTCCTATGTGTAATACTTTACATTTACTGACATTAAATTTCATCTGCCACAAATCTGCCCAAGCCTGTATGCTATCCAAGTCCTTCTGTAATGATATAACGGATTCCAAATTATCTGCTAATCCACCTATCTTGGTATCATCTGCAAACTTAACCAACTTGTTACTTATATTCCTATCTAAATCATTTATATATATTAAAAATAGCAGCGGCCCTAGCACTGACCCCTGTGGAACACCACTCTTAACATTGGCCAGTTCTGATGAGGTTCCTCGCACCATCACCCTCTGCTTCCTGTGTCTGAGCCAATTCTGCACCCATCTAAAAACATCACCCTGAACTCCCACTTCTTTTAACTTGATGCCCAACCTCTCATGTGGCACCTTATCAAATGCTTTCTGAAAGTCCAGATAAATAATATCATAAGCTCCACTTTGATCGTATCCTTTTGTTGCCTCCTCATAGAATTCCAACATGTTAGTAAAACACGACCTCCCTCTTCTGAACCCATGCTGACTGTTCAGAATAAGTCCTGTCCTTGCCATGTGTTGCTCAATCTTATGCTTAATTTCCTTCCATTAATTTTCCTGTGATGCATGTTAAGCTTACTGGCCTATAGTTGCTTGGATCTGCCCTGTCACCCTTTTTATATAATGGGATGATATTTGCCATTTTCCAGTCCTTTGGAATCTCTCCAGTGTGCAGTGACTTCCTAAAAATATGTGTCAAGGGTTTATATATGTACTCACTAGCCTCCTTAAGAACACGAGGATAAATATTATCTGGGCCTGGTGATTTGTTTGATTTCATCTTATTTAATCTGAGCAGCACTTCTCCCTCTACAATTTCCAAATCCCTCAGTACCTCCTTAGTAGTGCGTTTACCTCTGGGAGGTTATCCACTTGCTCACTTGTAAACACCTCAGAAAAATGTAAGTTTAGGGCATCTGCTATTTCATTGTCTGTATCTTTTAATTCCCTTTACTATTCCTGATGAACTTGACCTCCTCCTTAACTGTTCTTTTACTACTAAAATACTGAAAGAATCTCTTGGGGTCTTCTTTCACCTTATCTGCTATATTCCTCTCCAACTGTCTTTTAGCCTCCCTGATATCCTTCTTAATGGTTGCCCTCATGTTCTCATACACTCTATTCACTTTGCAGTCATTAGTCTTATATGCCTTATACAGAAGTTATTTTTTAAATCTTTATTAATCCATCGTGGAGTTTTTTAGTTTTCCTATTAATTCCAAATTTAGGTATGTATCTGTCCTGCATTACATGTAAAACATTTTAAACCTGTTCCACTGCTCCTCAGCTGTCTCCACATTTAAAAGCTTATCCCAGTCTATCCTACTTAGACTTTGTCGCATCTGCTCAAAATTAGCCCTACCAAAGTTCAACTTAACAATTTTAGTCTTTGCATCTGTACTCTTACAAAATACTGAGAATTGTATTACATTATGGTCACTTGACCCTAGTGGTTCAATCACCTCTACACCCTCAATTCTATCCTGATTATTACAGAATACTAAATCCAGACAGGCTTCACCCCATGTTGGTGCTTTAACATGCTGTGTTAAAAAACAGTCACTGATTACTTCTAAAACTCCTGCTCTTGTGCTCCTCCATCTGCAAGGTTATCCCAGTTAATATTTGGATAATTAAAGTCCCCATGACTATAATATCCCCCTGTAAACTTGCCTTTTGATATTACTAAAAAGATGTGTGTTGAAATTACTGTCTGAATTGGGTGGTCTATAACACACTCCTAAAATAAGACCTTTTCCCTAATATTTTCCAGGCGAAGCCACATGTCCTCACTAAGATGGGGCTCATCATCCAACTGAAGATGACTTACATTTAAATCCTGTTTGGCATAAACAGCAACCCCACCTCCTTTTCTGTTCTGTCTATCCTTCCTAAAAATGTGTATCCCTCTATGTTACACTCATCCCCATCTTTGTTATTTAGCCAGGTTTCCGTTATTGCTATAATATCATAATTATGCTCTGCTACATACATACAACTCCAACTCACCTTATTTTTGATACTTCTAGCATTAAGGCAAGCTATTTTTAATGTGTTACTCCTTCTACATTTAAATGTTTGCTTAGAATTTACATCACTATGCATTTTTATTTTTACACCATTGTTTGTTCTTCCATGTATAGATCTAAACCTGGTCTGTCTTAAACTCCCTGCCCCCCATTCCCTAGTTTAAACAATCCTTGTCTAGCCTACATATACGCTTCCCCAATACATTGGTGCCCCTCCAGTTCAGATGTAACCTGTCACGGCAGAACAGGTCCCATCTGTTCCAAAAGGAGTCCCAATGCCCCATAAACCTATACCCTTCTACCCTGCACCAAGATTTGAGCCACAAGTTAAGCCTTCTAATCTTCTCAGTCTTACCTGGACTGCGCGTGGCACAGGCAGAATTTTGGAGAAGACTACCTTGTCAGTTCTGCTCCTCAGCTTGGTACCTAACTCTTTGAATTTGGATCGCAGAACTGACAGACTACCCTTATGTATGTCATTTGTTCCAACATGGACAATGACAACTGGATCCACCCCCGCTCTGGCCAAGAGCCTATCCACCCTTCCAGGGAGGTCTCCTACCTGTGCTCCCGGAAGGAAACACACCGTGTGAGACTCTCTCTCTCTAGAGCACACCTGCGCTTTAGTCTCCTTAATGATTGAGTCCCCAACTATCACTACCTCTCTCTTTTTGGGAAATGGTTCTGATAGGAAGAAATCTGGCAGACCCAAAGTCACAACCCAATCTGGAGGGTCAGCATCTTGAATGATAGGCGCCTCACTGCACAAAAAAAAAAAAACTGAGGTGTTGTAAATCTTTTGACTGGTATTGTATTTCTGTGCATTTTAAGCTATCAGTAATTCAGTTCAATACATCTTGAAATCACTTCCTGTAAAATGTACTATTCTTTCATTAATCCTTTTTTATTTTAAATGTGTTTAATATGTGTTTCAGAATGAGCGTTAAGTTATTTTAAGTATCTTGAAATGAGTTTAAAATATCTTAAAATGGACAGGAAACTATTTTCAGAAAGCTGAAAACATATTTAAGATATCTAGAACTGCACTGTAAATATTAGAAAATTATATTCACAGCTCTTAAAGTAAATCCATGTCTTTTTTAAAGATACCTTAAAATGTATTTGAGACGTCTTGAAATAAAATTCTGGATATGATGAAATATATTTTAAGATATCTAATATAGAACAGGGCGGCACAGTGGTGCAGTGGTAGCACTGGTGCCTCCCAGTAAGGAGACCAGTGTCTGCGTCCTGTGTCCTGCCTGCTTGACATTTGCATGTTCTCTCCATGTCTGCATTGATTTCCTCTGGGTGCTCCGGTTTCCTCCCTCATGTCAAAGACATGCAGGTTAGGAGACTTGATGATATTAAATTGCCCTAGTGTGTGGTTGGTGTGTGTGTTTGTATGTTCACGCTGCGTTGGACTGGAGCTCTGTATAGGATTTGTTCCTGCCTTGCACTGTATGCTAGCTGGGTTAGGCTTCTGAACCCCTGGGAACCCTGCTTAAGAATAAGTGGGCCAGAAAATGACTGACTGATATGGAACAAAAAACATGAAATTAATTTGAGATATCTAAAAATGTAATTTAGATGTGTGAAGTGTGATATGAAAATATATTAAACTAAGTGTAACGTTTAATATTTGCAGTGCACAATTTATTGGAAAGTATTTTTTAATACAGGCATTAATTAAATGCATTCCATTATTCATTCCACCAGATAGTGCACCAGAAACATTAGCACTGCTTTTACAAATCCCATACCAAATGCCATATAGTCACTGGACGGACACACAGACACACGCATAGACATTTTAAGATATCTTGATTACATTTTCAGATATTATACAATAATACCAACACCATTTTGAGATGTCCATCTATTATCCAACCCGCTATATCCTAACACAGGGTCATAGGGGTCTGATTAAGCCAATCCCAGCTCTGAAATGTATTTCCAGATATCTTACAATAGACAGGAAGTTACACTGAAAACAAAAGCAATTTTACAGAAAGTTATTCTTCGATTTCTTGAATTGTATTTTAGAAACCTCAAAATTACTGCAGACTTCAATAGTCATATATTTAGATATCTGAAATTCATTTTAAAATATCTCTAAATGTTAATTTTGCCGGCCATAAACCAGACATAAATCTATGTGTAATCTGGTAGAATATGCAATCTCCAAACTGATAGTGACTAAGACAGCATTTAAACTTAGTTGGTGAGGCTATCCCACTGTGTTGCCCTGATTTGCATCTCTAAAATGACAATTGGTAAAGCTATCTATGAAAGACCATTGACAGCTACTAAAAGATTTAAGATAACAGAAAAATATTATTGTGCAAATTTGAAATTACTGTCTTATTTACGCATCATTTTATGTTTCAACAATACAAAAAATGGGCTTTAATATGTCTGCTATTTAACTGTTAGAGTGTACTAAAATGGGATGTTAGTGTTTCGGTGCTTGTGATGTATTCAATCTGTTGAATATACAGGGTACTTTTAGTCTACTTTCTATTTTAACATAAATCTATTAACATAAATAATAATTTAACAGAGTTTTAAAATAACTGTATCAACATTTCTGTGTGCTTCTTATTACTAACATAAATCTAGTAATGTAAAATGTAACCAAATAGAATATTGAAATAACTATTGTTAAGATTTTAATCTAAATCAACTACAGTATAGTTGCAGATACCAACCATTTTTAACCCAAGTAGACTATTTAATGGTTATGAGTTGAAACTGGATATCCCAAACTCATTGTTACTGGGCAAACTTAAAGATGCCAGTTCAATTTATATACAGTTCTTGGGATGAGGAAGGAAATGAGCATACTAGGAGAAAATGTCCACAAACAAAGGGGCAAACTTCAGGCAGACAGTACTTGGGTTGGGAGTGAAACCTTAGTTATTAAAGTGTCAAAAAGCAGTATTAAATTGTGTGCCTTGGTTCTGGTTCTTTCCTAAAATTATTTGGTGTAAAAGTTGAATTTGAACTCTGGTCCAATGTGTACCTAGCATGTGCTGAGTCTCATATCCTTGTGAGCTTATGCATAAAGGCTGAAGCTATTATTTTATTATTCACTATGATAAGTGCATTCTAGTTATTCTATAGCACATGAATGTTATATTTTAAGGTCTAATCATTGTTCTATTGTTTCCTGTTGATGGCAAACTAAGGAAGCATATGGCTCAAATTGCATCCTGAGCACACACTTGAGAAGTCACATACTCCCAATCAACCTAGTGGATGGGGTTAATTGTGGTTATTTAAGGTATCAACATTTGTCATGTCCCGTTAGCAAATGGGTGTAACTAACCATGTTAAAGGTTTTCTGATTATGTAATGAATCCCTTGGAATTGTGATCTAATCAATGAATTGTATAAATATAGCACAGAGGACGCTCTTTTCTTTGTAACACTTGCTAATAAGATATGGTGTAACCTCTTACAAGATTTAGATAAAGAATAATGATTGACGCTTTCTCCTGCCTGTGTTTTATTGCTTAAACTGGGGCATTCCAGTGGGGGTGTCTGTTATAATAATTTTCTTCCACAATGGATATTGTCCAGAATATTTATAACTTTTAATATGATTTTGTAAAACATTGTGCATAATTTTATGTAGCTAAATCTATTTATCAGTAACTCAGTGCATCTGTACCAGTTTCTGTATGATTATGGAACTAGACCCCACAACAAAAAAGCAAATTCAAGGAAATCTTAAAATACAATACAATACAATACAATACAGTTTATTTTTGTATAGCCCAAAATCACACAGGAAGTGCCGCAATGGGCTTTAACAGGCCTTGCCTTTTGACAGCCCCCCAGCCTTGACTCTCTGAGAAGACAAGGAAAAACTCCCAATAAAAACCTTGTAGGGAAAAATGGAAGAAACCTCGGGAAAGGCAGTTCAAAGAGAGACCCCTTTCCAGGTAGGTTGGGCGTGCAGTTCCTTAAGACAGCATAATAATAAAAATTTTAGAAGTACGGTTTAACAGTAGATGATATGACATAATTAGGTTTGGATATTTTTAGAGTCCTGGAGACCTCATCCATCTAGCTGCCTCCCCATTTGACCATGCCACGGCTGAAACGTTGCTCCGATGAAAGGACCCCTCTTTCCCATGATTCCTGTGATCCTCCATCAGGGATGACTTTACCATAGGCAGGCAAACAACTTGGCAGGTGGGCCGTGGCAACAATTGCCACATTTGGGTACCGAGAAAAGAAACAGAATAGGTGAGGGTTAGTATTCAAATATAATTATCATGTTACTTATGTTATAGTGCTAATGACTAACAACAGAGATGCAGTCTGTACAGTTAATCAGCAGCTCTAGTCAGGATATGCTAAACTGAAGTAGTGAGTCTTCAGCCGGGATATAAAGGCTGAGACTGAAGGGGCATCACTTATGGAAGCAGGAAGACCATTCCACAATTTAGGGGCCCTGTAACTAAAAGCTCGACCTCCCACTGTTATTTTATTAATCCTTGGAATCCTAAGCAGACAATAAAATAGAAAGCATAGTTCATTATTTGACTTACAATATATAAAATTAAAGCATTATTTTCTCAAATTAGCTATACTGTTGTTAACTTCTTATGACAAGCAGAGCACCTTGTGATAGATCATCAAGAACACTGGGAACCCCAAAATAAAACAAGGAAATGCAAGGAAATCATAAAATAGAAATCATAGTTTTTTATTTGACTTATGATATATGTATTAAAACATTCATTATCTTGCGACATTGACTATATTATTGTAACTTTTTATGACAGGTAGGGCATCTTGCGGTAGATCATCATGAACACTGGGTGTCAGCAGGGTTGAAAAACCTCTTTTCTGAATAGTGCTGTGATGATGGGAGTTGTCAATTATCATTGGGATTGCTAAGAAGACACATACTGTAAGTATGAAGAAATAAAGACATAAAAATTGACCATCACAAGGCAACACTGTATAAAGAATTAATGTGATGAATTAATGTAGGCACCTTTAACCTACAGTCAATGGTTGAAGTCCATCAGATACCAAAATAAGTGACAATTATTTTGATCATGACAGCCGTGCATGTCTCATGTACCATGAGTTCAACTAATTTCAGCTTTTGCTATGAATACAGAATAAACTAAGCTTTCTATGATGACAGTAATTTTGCAGAAGTGGCTGCCATTCTCTAAAGATTCCCCTTATAGTATTAAAAATACAACATGGCGCTGTAAGGCAATTCTTAAGGCATCACTTTTGAGACTCACTGCCAGTGTTTCATTTGACCTATAGGTTGACAGGAAGCTCTAGTCAGCACTACTGCATAACACTCATTTTCCCCAAGATCTTCATATATTGATGAAAATGTATTATTCTTGACACTGGAATAAAACATTTTAAAAGTTTGCTCTTTTGCCAGATTTTCACACTGTTTTTTTAATACTTATAGTATGTTTCAAGTTTGCTATTGTGCACAGTAATATTTGTAATGAGTAAATTATTGTCACAAAATGTGTTTCCATTTACAAGTGGTGTTATGAGGATTGTTGCTGCTTTCTTTTAATTTAATGGAGGTGATAAAAAAACCTCCCCTATGTGTGCATGTGGTATGAGTTTTATTTTCAAGCCATCTGCAGAAATAAAAGTAAATATTACTGTGAGCTCATTAGTCTACATTGTTCTACTAAGGTCAGAAAAAGAACAGAAGAAAGCATAACAATAATTCAGAGTTAAGCCATTTTAGCAGGAATAAAGGCGGGTTGGGGGTGCACATCAAAGATGTTTTTTGTCATTATAAATGTTTTAATTGGGAAACAGAACAGCCACAGGAATAACACATCCACTGAAAATGAAAAAGGAAGAAACATTTAATATGTAAGCAGCAAGTTATCTTATTGCAAGCATTAAAGTTTGGAATACAAACATGTTTGCACATTTATGGTACGGTTTACAGGTTTTCAGGATTTTCATTACCTATTGCAATTGACTTTTTAAAAACTTTGCAATGCAAAGTAATTTTTACACATTTAACATTAGGTCGGTGCTTTGGTTTTTGGTTACAGGACTCTGCTTCAAAATTGTTTCCACCTACAGGTACAGTAAAAGTGACTCTAGAATTTGAATAAGTCCATAGAATGGTCATGCTATAATTAATATAATTTAATTCACTTTATTTTTTATAAACATAGAACATAAGCACAAATATTGTATTATTTATTTATTATATTATATTATTTTATTTATTATTATATATTTATTGTATTTTCCCAAAATTACCAAAGTTCTGCAGCTTCAACTCAAAAAATGGGATTCAACAAAGCCTGACGCGCAGAAATGATTCCACAGACAAAATATCTTCATTTTAAAAGTTAAGTTTTAAAGTAAAACAGTTCACACAAAAAAGGGAAAATTAAAATACCAAAAAAGGAAAAATTAATGTTAAGAAAAGTTCAATTCTAAGCTTAATCTTGTTACATCTCAAACCATTACTATTTTCTTAACATTTCTGAACCATTTCAAAATGGTCAGAAAACTGACTCTAAGCTTAAAATGGGTCTTTCAAGTCCCTCTTTACTGGGACCTGTTCTAAACAAACTGAGCTTATTATCACACTGTTACTCAGTTATAGTAAGAAGGTTCTCTTGCTAACTTATAGGAGGGAAAAGAATATACCATAAGTTTGCACTATGAAAGCAATTTATTCTATTCAAATTAAGCAAACATTAATATGAGTTTAACTCAAAACTTTAACTTTCTAAGATTGGCTCTTACACTTTGTATCTTGTCAAAGTACTGGCTCCAATGGATTTGTCACAAAATTGTATTTTGTAACAAAAAAATACTAAAGTCAGATTTAGGAAAGTATCTAAGTAATTGGTGAGATCAACAGTACAGAGCTGGGGATTGTGGAAGAAAAGTGAAAAAGAGAGTGCAGGCAGGGTGGAATGGGTGGAGAAAACTGTCAGGAGTAATTTGTGACAGACGGGTATCAGCAAGATTGAAAGGGAAGGTCTACAGGACGGTAGTGAGACCAGCTATGTTATATGGGTTGAAGATGGTGGCACTGACCAGAAAGCAGGAGACAGAGTTGGAGGTGGCAGAGTTAAAGATGCTAAGATTTGCATTCAGGGTGAGGAGGATGGATAGTATTAGAAATTAGTACTTTAGAGGGTCAGCTCAAGTTGCACGGATGGGAGACAAAGTCAGAGAGGCGAGATTACGTTAGCTTGGACATGTGCAGAGGAGAGATGCTGGGCATATTGGGAAGAGGATGTTAAAGATAGAGATGCCAGGCAAGAGAAAAAGAGGAAGGCCTAAGAGAAGGTTTATGGATGTGATGAGAGAGACCATGCAGGTGATGGGTGTAACAGAACAAGATGCAGAGGACAGAAAGATATGGAAGAAGATGATCCGCTGTGGCGACCCCTAACGGGAGCAGCAAAAAGAAGAAGAAGATCTCAGTAACTGGTGAGAGAATATTTAGTTTAATAATGTGTGGAGGATGGCCGGCCGTTTATCCTGGCCAATACCCCCAAGCCGTCAGGTGGAGCCCTCCTTGGAGCATGGAGGTCCCCAGAAGACCAGCAGGGCATCATGGGACAATGGAGTTTTTTTACACAGCCCTGCAGGGAGGACCGAAGACTTCTTTGTGCCCTATGACCTGGAAGTTCGTCATAGGAAGAGCAATGGGCTTCCGGGATGAAGAAATGAACTTGTATCTGACCCGGAAGGGATTAAGAGTCACATGGACTGGGGATTAGGAACATTTCTGGGTCAGGGAATATAAAAGGACTATGAGAGCTCCCAGACGGCGAGCTGAGCCGGGTGGAAGGGTGGCAATGCGTCTGGGAGCTGGAGGATTGTATTTGTAGTTATTATTGTGTTTTCTTAGTGATTTATATGAGTATAGTGAAGGAGAGGGTGTTTTGTACACTGTGGCGATTAAATAAAGTCAACTTGAGGACTTTTACCTGGTGTTTGGAGTCATGGACAGGGGTTCAAGGGAGCGAGAGCACCCCCTATCTACCACAAATGGTATTTTTTTATGTTTTGGTGTACTCTTATCCACAGTATACTAGACATGTCTAAAGTGGTGTTGACCTGATTTTAATGTTAGCTCCCCTACTACTTATTAACATCAAGTTTTTAAAGGGAAGATATTTGATCAGAGGTGAAGAAAAAATATATAAAGCAATTCTAAGTGGTACAACAGAATTGGAGATTGTGTGAGAGATAAAAGTAATATCCGCAAGTGAATAGAAAAAAGGGACTTCTATAGAGAATGGCAGCAACAGGGCTAATATTAATAAAGAAAGAACAAGGAGTTGTTCTTGACCATTGTAGAAGTTGCTATGGGGCCTAATAAATAACAACAGCTTCCACCAGAACAGAGAAAAAATATTTCAGAAGATGTGCTGCTCAGATTGTACAACACTCTATTGTGAATTAACTTAAGCTATTTGTAATTCTTTCTTCTGTATTACACTGTCTAAAAATACTATCTTTCTTGTTAAACCTGTAAAAACTGCCTCTTGGAATGTCACTTTAAATAATAATGAAGCCTTAATAATGAAATATCTGGAAATTTAAGTGATGTGAAGTACTGCTGTCACATTGAATTTCAATATTTGAGTAAATGTGTTTAAATGAGTTTAAAAACAATTGTGTTTGAAATGCAAAAGCTGACTTAGGTATGTTTTACCTTGCAGTAAATTCACTGTCATGTTGCACCAGATATGCCAGTAATACTGCAATATTTTACAAATCTATTTTTGCACATCATTTCTAGGTTCAGCCTATTCGTAGTTTTGAAAGCACTGTCATTAGTAAAATCTTGTGCTTCTTCAACATACCCCTTCACTGTGTATTTTAGGACAGATTTTACTGATGCGCTGTTCTGACTTTTTGTTCTACCATAGAACCAAAATATACTTCAAAATATTTTAGTAGCACACTAAGGGTACATTGACACTTTTGTGCTTCCCTGCATTATTACAGCATCAACATGAGGAAATTACGGTATATTCTGTGCCCCTCATCATTTGGCTGCAGTGGAATATAATTTGTTTTAATAAAATGTGGCATGCTGTGTATCATCTGCATTTTTTTGAGTATGTGCTCATTGAAATTAATGTAGATGCACAAAAAAGCACAGATTATGTATTTCGGTACTTTTTCTGTTTAAAATTTACTTACTTTACCATTCCCTAGCAATAGCCTTTTCCTGTTCCCTATTTCCTGCAGATCAAGCTGAGCAAATTCATGCTCCTAGGCACTTTGGAGGAGAGTCAAGTGCTTTGTGTCATAAGTTTATACTGTCAGCTAAAGCTCACTCTTTGTAAGTTCTCCTCGTGAATGAGTTAGAAAGGTTGGGAGGCTTTAATAAGCCATTGATCCATCCATCCTCTTCCGCTTATCTGAGGTCGGGTCGCGGGGGCAGCAGCTTGAGCAGAGATGCCCAGACTTCACTCTGCCCGGCCACTTCTTCTAGCTCTTCCGGGAGAATCCAGAGACGTTCCCGGGCCAGCCGGGAAACATAGTCCCTCCATCGTGTCCTGGGTCTTACTTGGGGCCTCTTCCCTGTTGGACATGCCCGGAACACCTCACCAGGGAAGCGTCCAGGAGGCATCCTGATCAGATGACCGAGCCACCTTTTCTGACTCCTCTCAATGTGGAGGAGCAGCGGCTCTATTCTGAGCCTCTCCTGGATGACTGAGCTTCTCACCCTATCTTTAAGGGAAAGCCCAGACTCCCTGCGAAGGAAACTCATTTCAGCCACTTGTATTTGCGATCTCGCAAATACTTTCTTTCACTACCCATAGCTCATGATCATAGGTGAAGGTAGGAACATAGATCGACTGGTAAATTGAGAGCTTTGCCTTATGGCTCAGCTCCTTTTTCACCACGACAGACCGATGCAGAGCCCACATCACTGCGGATGCTGCACTGCTCCGCCTGTCGATCTCACGCTCCATTCTTCCTTCACTCGTGAACAAGACCCAGAGATACTTGAACACCTCCACTTGGGACAGGATCTCGCCTCCAACCCTGAGAGGGCACTCCACCCTTTTCCAGCTGAGGACCATGGTCTCGGATTTGGAGGTGCTGATTCTCTTCCCAGCCTCTTCACACTCAGCTGCGAACTGATTCAGAGAGCTGAAGATCATGGCCTGATGAAGCAAACAGGACAAAATCATCAGCAAAAAGCAGTGACCCAATCTTGAGTCCACCAAACCGGACCCCCTCAACACCATGGCTGCACCTAGAAATTCTGTCCAGAAAAGTTATGAACAGAATCAGTGACAAAGGGCAGCCCTGGCGAAGTACAACTCTCATTGGAAACGGGTTTCACTTACTGCCAGCAATGCGGACCAAGCTCTGACACCGGTTGTACAGGGACCAAACAGCCTTTATCAGGAGGTCCGGTACCCCATACTCCCGGAGCACCCCCCACAGGATTCCCCGAGGAACACGGTTAAACGCCTTTTCCAAGTCCACAAAACACATGTAGACTGGTTGGGCAAACTCCCCTGCACCCTCCAGGACTCTGCTAAGGGTGTAGAGCTGGTCCACTGTTCCACGGCCAGGATGAAAACCACACTGTTCCTCCTGAATCCGAGGTTCGACTATCCGATGGACCCTCCTCTCCAGAACCCCCAAATAGACTTTTCCAGGGAGGCTGAGTAGTGTGATTCCTCTGTAGTTGGAACACACTCTCTGGTCCCCCTTCTTAAAGAGGGGGACCACCACCCCAGTCTGCCAATCCAGAGGCACTATCCCTGATATCCATGCGATGTTGCACAGACATGTCAACCAAGACAGTCCTACAACATCCAGAGCCTTGAGGAACTCCAGGCGTATCTCATCCACCCCCGGGGCCCTGCCACCAAGGAGTTTCTTGACCACCTCATTAACCTCAGTTCCAAAAATCTTGGCTCGGCAAGGCATTTTAGTGGGATTGAGGAGGTCTTCGAAGTACTCCCCTCACCGACCCACAACATCCCGAGTCGAGGTCAGCAGCGCACCATCCCCACCATATACAGTGTTGACACTGCACTGCTTCCCTCCTGAGACGCCGGACAGTGGACCTCGAAGCCGTTCGAAAGTCATAAATCAAAAGTCATAAGCCAATAATGGAAAATTAATTTATGTTACTATTTGTGGTCAAATATAAGTGCACACTCTTTGTGATTGTATTGTATGTACCCAAAATCATGTCTGTCTCTAACATATTGCAATGGCGCTGGAGATGAATCACCAAAAGAATGAGTGGGCATTGCATCATTTATAGCAGGATTGCCTATAAAAATGGCAACTCTGCACAGTTGCACATGAATTTTTCAACTACCGCAGTAAAAGGCAAGCAGTCAGTTTAAGGATATAGAGCCACCTCAAAGAGCCATGTAAAGAGCAGAGAATCCATCTGTTGTAACGCTTGCTGCTGACACTACATTGGCCTCAGAAACAGGATATAGACAGGAACTATGTTCCGATTCGGCAAAGCACCGAGTGCTTTGGAGACCTAAAATGAACTTGCATGACTCTTCAGAGGAGATACTGGAGAGTCTTCTGGCTCGGATCTATAATTTGGAGTGCTGTTTGCAGAAGCAGTACAGGGATGGATACAGCAAAGAGACTAACACCTCAGCAGCTCCACCACCACTTATCCATCTTCTAAGGTCAATTAGACTGGGTGTGTGGACACCAGCAGAGATTCAGGTTCATGGAGTTGGGGAAAAGTGTGGCAGTTGAAGTTTCCACCACAACTAAGTGAGCTGTGAGAAGCAGGGCTGGTGGTAAAAACTTACAGGCAAAGAACAAGGCAGGTCATAAAGGCATTGTGAAGGGCATTGGAGAGACAGTCTCAAAGCCGAGATCCAGACCTGAAATGCAGTTTGCAATACCAGTTCAGTAAAGTAAAGCAGCAAAGAGACTGGAACATCTTAATTTTCGCACAAGGAGGTTTGCCTGCTTGCCTAAAGCTGACCAGAATTTAACACCTCTGTTGCACTGTTGCATAGCACTTAACATCCCAGTTGTGCCACTTGCCAGTGCAGCATGCACAGCCCTGCTGTTCCATCTGATAACACAGTGATCCTGACCCCTGCTGATGTGCCCTCAACACCAGCTGCACGAATGAAGTGGGAGAGAAGACCATTCCACCATTTTGACGAGTTTGTGTGCCGTTGCCAGGAGTTGGAAGTGGTTGCTGGGGACAGGGACTTTGAAGGGAGGGCTATGCAATAGTGCTGGAGAAGTTACATCTGCCAGGGATGAATCACCAAAAGAATGAGCTGGCATTACATCATCTACAGCAGGACTGCCAATGAAAACAGTAACTCTGCACAGTTACAGGTGCTTTTTCCAACTAGTATGCCAAAAGGCAAGCACTCCTTTTAAGGGTAGTGATCCACTTCAAAGAGCCATATAAAGAGCTGAGAATCCAGCTGCTGCGGCACTCGGGGCCAACACTACAGTATATTCAAATTTTCAATCGCCACATTTCACATCATATTTTCATTGTGTGAAGAAATCTCTCCTTTATACCTAAGACAATACACCATTATAATGCTTCTATGTGACTGTGACCACTCTTTTTACCTTTATCCAAGTTAAATATTTTCTTTGTTTTTAATTTTATTTCTTTTTAACAATTATTCTGTCGGTCAGGACTGATTTGACAGTGCCCTAAGAAGACTGAATGGAGGAGACATATAAGAGGAAATGAGCTAAGTACAAGGAGTTAGTGGAGCACTGCCAGAGGCAGGGTTGGCAGGCTTGCTGCCAGTTAGTTGAAGTAGAATATAGAGTGCTTGAAGGCTACTTACTCTGCAAAGTATACACACGGCTTGGCATCACTGGAGTTGCAAAAAGGAGAGCCACTTAAACTGTCACAGAGGGTGTAGAAAGAGCCTTAGATGACTTTGGATCAAGAGGGGTGATCCATGGATTAAGGGTATGGGGATTCAAGCTGGGGCCTGATCAACCTTGACTGTATCGACTGGGTGAAGTTGTCTTTCGACATTAAATGATCCCAGGGTGCATCATTAATGATGCATCTAAGACCATTTGGATGTACCTATCAGCATATCGTATCATGTGTATTTAACTATTATAATATTTATTTATTTATTCAGCTTCTATGAAAAGACATATTTTCCCCTTGGGGGAAAAAAAATCCATCTATCTACTGGTCTATCTAAATGCACAACTCACACAGCTAAAAAAAATGTTCTCATGTAACACAAAATGCTAGGTACTTATTTTAAAATGTGTCAGTGTGCAAAAACACATGCACTAACACATGTCTCTATATATGCAAAGGTATAAATTTAGCCTAAGTGTATTGTTTTAACCCTGATTCCATTCTAGTTCACAGTTAGACCTGAGATCCCAAAATTAATGTTTTACACTGTTAACAAAAACCAAAACGTGTTTTACTTTTTCATTAAATATGATGGGAAAAGACTTCTCTATTCCTAATTTTCCTTGTGTTATTATATCAGCTTAAAACTAACATTTCAAACTGCCTTATCATTGTCAGCATTTTGGCTACCTTAGCCAGCACACGCTTCCCTATGCAGTCTGTATCTTAGTTTGTTGCTGACTTGGCACATATTGCCTAAAAAAGTTTGATCCATAAAAAAAATATATATATATTCAGGTCACCTGTATTATGTTTCTGATGCGACTGTAAAGGGAGAAAGATACAGAGCAAGAGAGATTCAAAGCATCAAGTCATATTTATCATTCAAAAGCTAGATTTCTGTCCTAAAGATACACTGTTCATCCTCATCTAGCCATGAACGAACAGTAGTCTATGGTTCTAACGTTTTGTTGTTGCTCTATATTTTGTTCACTAAAGACCCTATCATGCTACAAGACTTTTCCAGGAATTTTCAGTTGTAGTCTTTATATGTATAATCTGAGCAACTTGAATGCACTCATGGTTTGCTCCTATAACCACCAGTCATGTAGTTTGATATTACCAAGAACTCATTCAGAATGGTCTTTGACACACTAAAATGTAGGACAGGCTTCTGTCTGTGTTTATGAAAGACCAATAAGCTGGCAGCTAGAAGTACTATACAATGTATACAGACTGGCCACCTGGAAAGCAGGAAAATGGGTGTTTTGGACCACAAAAACAGAAGAGAAGTTTGTGCGACTGGTGTCTCATGCTTTTCATGCCATGACAGAGTGGAAACAGGCACTCATACAGCCACCAATGCTGTTATGCAGTGAATCATTTTTCTGTCAAACTGTGATGAGCTTGCAACACTTTGCAAATTTGCAAAGCTGCAGCATGAGCCAGTCCAGTCATCTGTCATCCCTGTAATCTGACATCTTTTAATTGGCAGATCCAGGAACTGAAGTCTTTAAGTGTGACATACTCGCAGACGGGAAGTCATGCAATGTTCCACTGGCCTTGGATAAACACTTAATTTACAGATTTATTGTATGGTGCTTTAGGTTAAAGACCATCATGATGTAAATTTAACACATTTGTAAAACAAAAACCTCACATTGCCTCAGTAGGTATGGTTAAAAAAGAAGTAAAACTGTAAGAAGAGTTAAGATCCAGATGTGCAGAGTTATTGGCAATTTATTATAGTCTTAACAGAGATGCATAATATACAAAAATTAAATGAAAAGGGGCAACAGTCAACGGACAATTGTAAGTAAATCTGTGATACATGCCAATGTTATGAAATGAACTCAAAGAAAGACAAGATATTAAAGAAAAAGGCAAGGCTGAATATAAAGATCATGCCAATTGATAGGCCAGAAATTACTTTCTTATTTACCTTATCCACTAAAATGAGGAGGCAGATAATCAAAAAATATTAAAACATATGTAGTGTAATAAAAATACATTTCATTAATTAAATTTTATAAACTTTTACAATGAATAAAGAGCACAACTTAATTTACATACTGCAAACAGATCTGATAAATACATTACCTATAAATAAGTATTCAATAATGTTTGTTAATGACTTATTAGTGACAGTTATTAGAAAGTGTTTTTGACACGTTTAATTGAAAGGTTATCTGTATGACCACTTCCTCAAAATTATTCTCAGTATTAAAAATATATGACAATCAAATATTGTTTAACACAGCTTAACACAACCAAAAAAGTGTATTAGTAGCTGGTGGCCATTTTTTTGGGCTAAAATGTATATCCTGTATTTAAAAAGTGGCAAAAAGGTAATGCAAATACCTGGACTCTAAAGACAAGATTTAACTTTAATGGCATTTGCAAACCCAAATATTACACCAAAGTCCAGCAAATGCAGATTGTGTTGCAAGTTGGGACTTGACACCCAGAAAAGGTTTAACCCAACCTAAAAACCTCGAGTTCTTATCTCATGCTTAATCTTTAATGACCTTTTTAAGAGAGCTATGCAATTAAATGTAATCTTTATATAATTAATGAATGATTAGCAGGATTAACAGGAAGAAAAAAAAACAATAGAATTAAATACTAAATACTTGAATATTTAAATTATGAATCTTTAACAAGTTAAACAAAGAATTAATTAACATAAATATCTGATTTAACAGACATAAATCCAGGTCTTGACAGTATTTTCTGATTTACGACCTGTATTGATTTAAACAATACAAAATAAATATTTCACAAAAGGGAGAAAAGGCAATATTTAACCTTAACAAAAAATCATGTAAAACCACTTAACATAAAAAGATGATAACACCAAAAGGCTCTGCTTAACAAAGACAAACTAAGACTTACCAAGAGTCAAAGAACTTGAGAGGATCACAAAAAATTGCTTGGAAAGCTCGCAAGGAAGGTCGGAGGCTGCAGGCAATGGCCCAAAGTGGCATTTAGAAGACCCCAAAAACAAAGAAGAGGTGCAGGTAAAATCAAAATGGTCACTGAGGCGGTGCCATAGGCAGTGCACAGGCCAAACTTGACAGACTAAAATTGATTCACAGGTTATTTTATTCATCTGAATAATAATTAAAAAAAAAACTTAGGTTCTGCTAGCCATTACAATATGTCCAATATATTAATTTGTTGTGATCTGCAAATGTAAATCTCATGAACGCTACCAAACCTTTAGAAGCCTATGATATAAGGTGTTCTGCTTTCAAAAAATGAAGGATATTTCCAAGGTCACTTGGTGTCTGTACTATATTGAGCAAAGTGACTGAAATGTAATAAAGTTGTAACTTCTAAGATGTCACACCAAATTGTTTTCAGCTTGATATAACAGCTTATTATCATGCTGCTTTGGGATGCTGCAAATGTTCATACTATGAGTCACAGAGTTGTGTGGGTTATGTCAAATCAGTTCAGACATTATGGTTGTAACTTGTTTTCTGTTTTTAAGTTCATTGCAAATGCTGACCCTATCATTTGTTATTACAGAGGAACATCTACTACAGGAGCTGTATTTTTATTTTTTCTCCCACTTAAATTGCATTTAAAAACAACTTTACCCACGTGTTAGCTTATGTGCAATGCTTCTGTTTTGTTTGGTGCCTGCTTAACTAAATGTTTATGTTGCTTTAACCAACAATCTGTCATTCTAGAATTTCCAATTTAGCACCATAAAACAACCAATAAACTGACAGCTTGGGCAAGATATACAAATTTATTTAAAAGAAATGTGAGGAGTGATTTGAATTACCTGCTTGTGCGTGTTAGTGTATGCTAATCTAATGGGGTATATGGAGTGTACAGGAAGAGGTAGTACCTCAGATGGGGGAACTCGTGGTGCTCCCAGGAGCAGTTCGTCCGCTTTGGTCCTCACCTGTCACTCAGCTCTCAAATGTGACTCCCCGCAACTGTTAGCATGCAACAGTGGCCATACCCCGAACAACGGCTTCCACTGGCCGGCTAAACCAGGTGAGGGTAGCTGATGGGCCCAAATCTTCGGTGAACTAGGTCTGCCTACCTACGCATGTGAAGTCTGGACGTCGGCGGAACCTGCGGAAGAGACCATTTAGGTCCAACAGAGGTGAAGGTGATTACAGCAATGCACCGTGGAGTACATAGAGCAAGATGAAGCACGTAGAACATCTTGGTCATCCACTGCATTCGCACCCATCTCCGGTCGTCTTGACTTACTTTAGGTCTTGCCACTGGATACAGCTGGTCCCGGACAAGAGAGTGAGGTCGACGCTGAGCAACTCCTCCTCACTATAAACAAAGTCAGCCGCGCAAGTCATCAGTCATCAATCTCACATCATCTTTTCAAGCCCTGTGGCGACGGGTAAGCGACGAAGTGACAGGTGTGGTGCACTGGGAGTCGTAGCCGCAAGCCTGCACACAGGTGACTCAGGCCATAGGGTCGCTCTTCACTTACCGGAGCAGAAGTGGAGTTCGGCAGCCACCTGAGTGTCTGAGCAGCCCTATTCAGGACAGCACTGCTCACCTTCATGTATGAGGAAGGGACTAGAAAAGGTGCCCCAAACATTGCCTGCTCCTTTCCACCCTGGCCGGCTAGTCGCAGTCGGCGGGGACCCAACTACGCGGTCAAAATTTAAAAACAAAATCTATTTCACTAAAACTTGCCACATGGAACATCCGCACCCTGCTTGACAGGGATAACATAGACCGACCCCAAAGACGCACGGCACTCATTGCCCACGAACTTGCCAGATACAACATAGACATCGCCGCTTTCAGTGAAACCAGACTCTCCGGTGAAGGAGAACTTACAGAAAGGCTTGCTGGGTGCTCATTCTACTGGAGCGGACACGACCCCGACTCAAGGCGAGAAGCTGGAATTGACTTTGCTATTAAAACCCCTCTTGCGAGCAAACTCTCCAGTTCCCCGAAAGGAATCAATGATCGTCTCATGACGTTGAAACTCCCCCTCATCCATGGAACGAAGGCTGCCACCATTGTCAGTGCATATGCACCCACCATGACTAACCCAGAAGAGACCATAGACAAGTTTTACGAAGACCTGAACACCGTCATCTCCTCCACTCCTACTGCTGACAAACTTATCATTCTCGGAGACTTTAATGCACGTGTCGGCAGTGATAACACCCCCTGGGAAGGGGTGATGGGGAAGCATGGGGTTGGAAAGTGCAACAGCAACGGCTTGCTGCTCCTTCAGACCTGTGTTAAACATGGCCTTCTAATAACAAACACAGTCTTCAACCTCCCCACACGCAACAAGACATCCTGGATGCACCCCCGCTCAAAACACTGGCATCTAATTGATTACGTCATTGTTAGAAACAAGGACCGACAGGACGTGAAGGTGACTAAGGCCATTTGCAGAGCAGAATGCTGGACGGATCACCGCCTCATCGTCTCAAAGATGAAAATCCACATCCAACCTAAGAGATGACCTCAAGCCACTAAAGCTCCGAAACGCCTTAACAGGCGTTTTGTAACATGTCACATTATTTCTGCTTTTTGCATTCAGTTTAATTTTGATTTAGATTTGTTTTTTTTTCATTATTTCAGCGTTTTTGTTCCACAGGCACTGCCATTTTCAGCATATTCATTTTTAGAAAGGACTGTTGCTACCTTATGATGCATGATGTCAGAGGTGCTGGTATAGAAGATAATGGTGTATTATTGTTAGCATCCAAGTTTCTGGATTTCCTTAATAGAAAAAAAAATAACTATGTAACTTGTTATTTTTTCATGATTTTGACTTTTTAAATGCTCTTTTTGATGATTTTTGCATGCTTTATTCTTGCCACTTTCAGTTTTGCTTGATTCCTGGCTTAGACCCTTGCACATTAAAATGATAGTCAGGCTTAATTTCCTCATCTAAAGCAACATTTTTCGCAGTCCTGCCTTGCCAGTTTTTAAAGCAAAACAGTTCTGTTACGTCAAGTAAAATCCATACTCTTCAGTCACCTGGCCAACTGATAACTGCTCACTTTGCATACAGTATAATAGTCAAATCCATACTTAGCTTCTCTTTTACTTCTTTCCTAAACATTCCCATTATTCATTTTTCCAGTGTCCCACGAAAGGGTCCACCTAGTGGCATAATATGTCTGCTATGAGAAACAAGTATGATTGCCTGTAAAATACAGCATATGTAAGGAAAGTACCCTACTAAAGCTCATATTGCAAACAAAAATATAGTGGCTTAAAATTTCATAAAAGGTTAAAAAATAATATATGAAGGTTATCTTTCGAACAAAAATTAATTAACAGGTGATGGCAAAATAAGTTAAATATTTCAACTTTTGTCAATCACAAAGTTCTTCTAGAAAAAAAAAACAGAGCAATTTAGTAACAGTAACATTCATTAGAATGGGATGTCATCTAATTGTGGTTCTCTTAAGATACGTATCAAAAAGGTGAAATTGTTTATGTTTGACAAGAGTGTGAATTGACCTTGTGTCATTCACATTCTTAGTAAATATCACAATTTATAGTACAAATTGTTACCAGGAGAGGAAGAAGCATGCATTTATGGTGATTACTAAGGCTAATAAGTCTCAGTGGCCTTGTCTAGGTGCAATTTTGCAACTCAGCCAGGCTATTATTGGCCACTCAGGAGGTTCCCTTCTAAACTCAGACTGACTGATGAGCTACCTCTTCACTGCTTGCCTTCAGAGATGTACTGTACATTTTATCTATGACTCTAATTTCCTTTATACTTATTTTATCTATATGAAAAATATTTTTTCTGTTCTGATAAGTGATTATTTTCTGTACTCTCAGTAATGCCTGTCTGAATGTCAACTATTGTTTAATTACTTTGAATTGCATTAAAAAAAAGAAAAAAGTGGCATGAAGGGTTGTATCTTAAATTATGACAAACAGAACAGATTCTGTTTGCAACTAATATGTCTTTTGTAAATCTTTGACAATGTTTACATTCACATTTTGTACAAGATGAGTAATATATCACAAAGTTTAAAATATACATTATGTCACTGTGAACTGTGCTGTACTATTTATGTAATGTGTATACCATGAAAAGTGCTATTTTTTACAGAGTGACTACACATGGAAAATATTTCATACAGTGTATGAAGCTGGACAACAGGATGAAGGAATGCTCACATCCCGAGTATGAAGATCTTGTCCAGCTTCACATTTTACTTTGTGTTAAGTTTAGCCTCACTTATCATTGTGAGTTCTTTCTTCTCTGGTCTTTGCTCTTTTAGGTATCAGAAAAAATTTGAAGATGTTGGCAAAAGTAAGAAGTATGACATCAGGATTTCATAAAAGTAGTTCATGAGTGGGTATTATGTTATTTTTATTATGGTTAAAAATACATTTATTTAAAAAAAAAACCTTTAGGAGTCCAGTCATATTAATGTAAATGAGATATTTTTGCACAATGTTTTAATGGCTTTTGTTAACACAAACTTAAATCCACACATAAATGGTGAAGGTAAATTAACTGTCTATCTTTTATGGATAGGTAAGACATACCAGCCCTTCGCAGGGCATAAATGGCCACATAATATCTGTTGTAATTTTGACCAGTATAGCATTATATAACTGAAAATGTCCAATTACCATATTGCCATTCCTTGTAATATGTGTCTTTATATCTGATATGCGCGTCTCCAGTCTCCAAATGCATGAATGGATATATCCTAAACTAGATTATGACAAAAATGCCAAAATCATATCTTTAAATATCCTATATGCCAGTCACCCACAGTTATCTTTTGTAGCAATGAGTTGCAAGGCTGCATGCCTTTCCAGCTGTAGCAGAAGTTAGAAACTTTAATACTGATCAAATTGATGGCTTGTGGGTATTCAACAGATCCATGAGCTGGATGATCCTACACCATTTGGTTGCTGGGTGGCTGTAGATTTTCCAGCACATTCAGTACAGCATTGGTAGCACACCCATCACTAAAGTGAACAGCAGGATTTCCACTTGCCCTTTGGGCAGCACCGAAATTTTAATTGCCAACATTAGATTTGTGTACATTTTGCACTTCTGTTTGTTTACTTTTTTTTTAATAAAGCCTAAAACTGCTGTTTGTTGAGAAATCATTCATTGTAGCTGCGTTTTCCCAAAATTACTAAAGTTCAGCAGCTTCAACTCAAAAAATGGGATTCAACAAAAGCCTGACGCGCAGAAATGATTCCACAGACAAAATATCTTTGCTTTTAGAAGTTTAGTTAAGTTTTAAAGTAAAACAGTTCACACAAAAAAAAGGAAAATTAACATAGGAAAAAAGGGTAAATTAATGTTAAGAAAAGTTCAATTCTAAGCTTAATCTTGTTATATCTCAAATCGTTATTATTTACTTAGCATTTAAACTGTATGCTTTTCCCATTTCTAAGTTTAAAATGAGTCTTTCAAGTCCTTATGTACTGGGACCTGTACTAAACAACAACTGAGCTTATTATCACACTGTTTCTCAGTTACAGTAAGAAGGTTCTATCATTTGTTAACTTACAGGGGGAAAAGACTATACCATAAGTTATGACTATGAAAGAAATGTATATTCTATTCAAATTAAACAAACTTTAACTTTCTAAGATTGGTTCTTACATTTATGTTTCCATCCAACAAGACATGGCCCAACTAATGATGGGTGATTCTCAAACAATTCATTCTTTTCAAATGACTCTTTCCAATGAATCATACAAATTGATTCAGTGCAGCTCAACAGGAGTGCTAAAGTAACTTTTTAACAGGCCATTAAAAATTTCTAGTGATTTTGCTGTGTAAGTTATAATCAAATAAAATTGTAATCAAGGGGGATGTATATTAAAAATCAGGTATGCAGTATAGGCGAAATTAATTTGAGGTAAAAAAAATTAAAAAGCTAAGCTATATGTTGGCCAATGAGAAATGTGCTGACCCACTTGGGCCCAAAACTGGTACTGCCCCTGATAAGCAGTAAATTTTACAAGGTGGGGTATGAAGAAAAAAGTATACTAAGTTTATGCAAATGTGCACAAACTCCTAAGTTTAAAGGATAAGCAAAAAAAGGCATTGTGGAACATAAGGAATGAGGCAACATAACAAATGCAGTTTTGTGAGCCCAAAATACATGCCTATATCTAAGTGTTGGGGGCTAGAGAAAGCATTTTAAATATCAGATTCATTTTAAAAACACCCCTAGGTGGGTGCACTGTTGCTGATAAAACCTAGTAACTTCAGGGGGAAAATGTAAAGCATTAACAAAAACTGTAAGGTCCTAACAGGAAATAAGTCTCTCTTCACCTTATATATAAATGTTGTGGAGGATTGCCGGCTTTGTGTTCCGGCCCTCACCCCCAGGCCACCAGGAGGAGCTCTCCCGACAGCAGGATCGTGCCCCGAGTTCCAGCAGGGCCTCATGGACTATGTAGTGTTTTTACACAGCCCTACTGGATACCTTGGGGGCCACCGGGAGTCGCTGTAGAGGGGCTCGTGGGCTCTTGTATGCCCTATAACCCGGGAGTACGTCACAGTCACGTGACAGGAAGGAGCGACGTGCTCCTGGGTTGAAGAAAAGGACTGTTTACCCTGACCCGGAAGTAATAAGGAACTGTGGACTAATTGGGCAGGAACACCTCCGGGTCAGGGTCTATAAAAGGACAACGGGCCAGTCCAGACACTGAGCTGAGCTGAGCTGGGAGGTAGAGAGGCGAAGTGTCTGGGCGAGGAGGAGAGTATTATTGTGTTTATATAGTAAATGAATAGTGTGGAGAGTGCTTTGTACACGTTTTGTCAGACAATAAAGAAGTCTTGGACTTTTATCCGGTGTCTGGAGTGGTACCTGATGGTTCAAGGGAGCACTAGCACCCCCTACTGCCACAATGTCTACGTTTGGAAGTGTGTGTATCTGTCTGTCTGTCTATCTGTCTATCCGACCCGGAAGTGCGAAGCTACAGTAATGCAGCTCAAAGAGCCAGCAAGGCCGCCCCCAAGAAAATGAGTCGGAAGAAGAAATAAGTGTGAGGCTACAGCATGAAGCTCAAAGAGCTGGCAAGGCGGCCCCAAGTTAGCGAGTTGAAGACAAACTCACTTAGCCGCTAATACACAAGCGAGGCAAGCACTTCAGCAAAATGAAACCTCAGAGGAGAGAGAAACTCGCTTACCCGCTGATAGACAAAGGAAGCGAGTACGTCCGCAAACCGAAACCGCCGACTCTATATTTTAGTTTTATTTCTGACTATTTCAATAGATTCTAGGAGCCCGGACTTTTTATAGCATGGGCTTACACAGCTAGTTTCAATATAACAGAACTAATCACATCCTCCAAAAATGATATACTCCTTTAATTAATTAACATCTTTTACATTTTTTTTTTCTTGGAGGTTTATGTTTTCAACTGTTTGTCTTTTGCCTAAGTATTGCCTGTGTGGAGTTTGCAAGTTTAACCTGTGTCTACATGGAGTTTTCTCCCACATTCCAAAGATGTGTGTTATACAGTAGGTCAGTTTGTACGTAATTCTCCCAGTATGTGACTGTCAATGGACTGATAACATTTCTACAGTTTGCTTCCGCTTTGTTCTTCATAACTGAAAGTTAGGCACCTTCTTTGAGTTACCCGGAACTTTAAGTCTGGATTAGGAAATAAATGGATGAGTTGATGGGTGTTTTCAAATTTAAATTCTATAAAAGATATATTTAATGTTAATTTGCATCGTCTAAAACGTAGAAACCTAATTCTTTATTTTAACACCCTGTATGCAATATGCTTACAGAAACATTGTTAAGTTCATTGTCACTTTATCTCAGCCGCTTTTTTTGTTTATTCCCAGCTAGAGCTAGGCAGGCTGTTGCAATAGCTTTACCAAGGCATTGTTATACAAAATCTAGAAAAAAGAACGCACGTTGGCATTTTCTAATCAGCTTTTACAAGTTTCACAAGGCATGGCTTCAAGGAATCAAAAGGTTAGCTGTATAGAAAGATAACTGAAAGTAATTTGTGCATGTAAGATAAAGAAATACTTTTGAGAATAACACATGGTGAAAATTGGTGTGCTATAGTAATTTATAATGTATTTTGAAAGAAAGGTTCTCTGGTCAGCATTGATTAATAGTTTTTTGCCTTTGTGTATGTTAATAATAAGCATAATTGTTTTATATATAAAAATGCACTGTAATGGCTTTTGTTATTATACCAGCACAATATAGGTACAAACTGAGTAAAGAAATTCAATATTTGATTTGTACTTAGTTTAAAATGTTACTGTAAACAGAATCATGGCTATTAATAACACTTTGTATGCATTGATGTGTGGATAACAAGCAAGTACAGTAAGAAGGATAATCAAATACTGGTAGAAAAAGAAACAAAATTATGGGCCTAATTTATTGTTCCAAAAGTACAGTATAGTAGTACTGTACAGTATATGCTTGCAAATATCAATACATTTTTATGTTTGTTCTGAAGTGCCTAAAAAATAGTGTTACACATGTGTGCCTGGGAGTAAACTTTCAGGGCTTATTTAATGATAATTCCATCCCAAGTCAAGGGTTAGCACTCTTGGATAATGCCTCTCCTTTCCTTTATCATGTAGATGAATGACTTCCACTTTGCACTCCACTTAACCATTCCACTGCTATCTCGGTTTCAGCCCACATACAGACTTGCCCCTTTCTCAAATAACACATTAAAGAAAAACATTATTTTGTTTCACTTAAATGGGGTTTGTCCAAAGGTGCCCGAAATCTTATTATTGTTTGTCTTTTCATTCACAACAGATAACCCTTCAATGTATTATTCCTGTTTATCATGCATAAGGGTTCATGTATGGAAGAATGAAAGTATTCAAGACAGTTTGACAAGAAGAAAGCTACTTTTTTGTGATGATAAACATAAAAACATTAACATACATAAGTTTAAGCATGTTTGATAAAGAAATAGAAGTTAACTTGTCTCAAATTCAACCTAACTTCAAAGAAATGTATAAAAATCAGTTACATGTGAATCACTAACTGCAGAAAATGTAACATTAAAAATTGTTTTAAAATGTCAATGTAGCTTATTTTCTCTATTATACCTTCCATATCTCAGCTATGTATGTAAATATGCATGACTGTTATGTTTGGGTATCATGCAGAATTATTAAAGTCTTTTGGGAATTGCTGTATGAAAAGTTTGTAAAGCACTGTTCTCTGTTATTATGGGCTAGACCTCCAACTGTTGTTTCAAACAGAAACTGCAACATGCTAATTTTTAGAAATAGTCAGTCATTTTCTAACCCACTTTGTATTGAACACGGTTGTGAGTGGTGCTGGAGCCCATCCCAGCTAGCATAATAATAATAATAATTCATTACATTTATATAGCGCTTTTCTCAGCATAGTGCGCAAGGCAAGAACAAAGCCTGGACAGGGCGCCAGACCATTGCCGTGTGAACACACACACACACACACACGTAAACCAACCACGCACTAACGCCAATTTAGGATCACCAGTTCACCTAACCTGCATGTCTGTAGACTGAGGGAGAAAACTGGAATACCCTGAGAGAAACCATGCAGACAGGGGAAAATATGTAAATTCTATGCAGAGATTACCTGGGATGTAAATCCTGGTCTTCTTACTGCAATGCATCAGTGCTACATCTGTGCCACCATGATGTCTCTTTATGAACAGGATCATACAATTATAGGTTTATAGGATCACTACCTATGCTACCCATCTATCTATGACGGCTCATAATCAAAGTAATTAACTTAAATCTCATCATTACCATTTGCAGTGCACCATGCAATGCATATGTCTCCGTTATATGCCATTTGTTGTGGGATTCATAAAAGCAGTGTTAATGCTTGTGATATGCCACCTATTGGAATAATGAATTCAATGCATTTTATTATTAAAAATGTTTGTGATGTGCCATCTTGTGGAATGATAGAGACACAGCAATCAGATTGACACAAAGACACCTGTACTTTGTCACATGCATGCACATAGGGGATAGTTTAATTGTCTGCCACTGCAAGGGTTGGTGCTGTGTGATAACATCTCTTTTTATCCCTTTGCAGATTGGAAGATTAACAGCTTTTCCATCAGTGACATCACTTCCGGTGTCTGTCTGCCAGGACCCACTACCTGCCGGACTCTGCACAACAGGAAGCTATGCCATTTTCAGATTAGTCAGAACCAGACCCCAGTCTGAAAAGACATCTTCATTTAGCACAGTTAATCACATTTTGTTTTCTTTTCTGGAAATAATTTATACAGGGTTTGCCAAAAATTGCCCCAACACTCTTTACTCTTTGTCTCCTTATTCTTACAAGTTCTTTTAAGGCGGCCTATTTTCACATGCACAGAGTACAGCAAAATGTACTTGCATATACTAATCAAAAAGAAATATAACAATAAATCGATAACATTGTGATAAAAAAATCATATTCTGTGGTGGGCTTGCGCCCAGCCTGGGGTTTGTTTGCTACCTTGCGCACAGTGTTGACTGGGATTGGCTCCAGCAGACCCCCGTGACCTTGTAGTTAGGATATAGCAGGTTGGATAATGGATGGATGGATGGAAAATCATATTTACTCCTTCCTTCATTCCTTTGCTTAATCCATTAATAGCATTTCACTGTATGCACATGTAAACAAAAGAGAAAAGAACAAAACCGTATTAAATCTAGAATGAATAATTTATTATCTCTCTGTTATAGAATGTGTAATCAAAATGGATCTATTTTCTTTTAATGTTTGTCATATAATTCAAGAATTACAAGTTTTTGAAAATTGCACTCATCATGCTGCTTTTATTATTTCAGGATTTCTGGTATTGTTTTGGTACCGTATGATTTATTAATCATAATTCTTAATCTCCTAGCTCTTCTCACACTTTCCATTTGCGTTTTTAAGATTAGACTTATTGCTGTGGGCGGCATGGTGGCACAGTGGTAGCGCTGCTGCCTCACAGTAAGGAGACCCAGGTTTGCTTCCCGGGTCCTCCCCAAATGATTTGCCTTCCACTGACAAGCAGCTAGCAATTATATATAATGTAAATCCTGAAAGCATGGGGAGTGTGTAACAGGTTCTGGTGAAGGGAAACACTGGGAAGATTGAGGGTGTTACAAAGCCACTAACCTCTTTTTTATTTTCCGCTGTTGTAGAACTCCTCTGAAGACATGTGACTTTCGCTCTGTCTCCACAAGAACCGGCCCTTCTGATATTGATGGTATTTAAATCGAGCTGCCAAGTGAAGTCATTGTTCATTCAAGGACCAACTTCCCAAAAAGACAGACCTGCCTAGTGGTAATGCTGTGATCACTGCTTGTTTCTCCTTTTGTTTAATTTTTACAATTAAAATTAACAATATACACAAAGAAAAGAGAGACATTTAGTCTCATAAACATTGTCATTACTTTCATGTTTGGATTACAAAAAGCCTGTATGTTGATCTGGTAAAAATTTTATTTTAATTTTATATCCAGATTTAACATTTAACAGCATTTTATTTTTACTGTATCTTAGAATAAGTATTATACTTAAAACCTTCAAGTAGACAACTATAATGATATTTAGTTTTTGCAATGTTTGGGAGTGTGAGTGAAGTTTCTCAGACACCGATGAGAGATTTTACATATGGAGGCAATGCACCTTCTCTGTGTTCTGCTATCTAAGTTTCTCACCTTTTTTGTTACTCCTTATAATATCTTACAGCTCAGAAATTTCAAGCTCAGTTCTTGGAAGGCTGCAATAGGTACAGATTTTCATTCCAGCAAATTTCTTAATAAGTAGCCAAAAACTGCAGCTGAAGGAACATACTATACCAATTTAATTTTAATTGACTTGGAATTTCTTTTTTAGATTCCAAAGCTTAAATTACATTTTTTTTCCTTAATCAGCTGCCTGTTCACTATAAACAGTGGTCTATCCCAGGTCCAAATATTCAGATGATGTTCTCAAAAGAAAAAAAAGGAAATATTAGAAATGTCAAGAAATAAAATTAGATATACTGTATAAGCACAACTTGCTTATAAAATTGGTTACAGCCAAAACCTGAAGCCATTATGGCTCTCCAGAAACTGATGTTGAGACCCTTGTTGTAACTACTGTTCAGTGGAGATTTTCACCAGTGATCCACAACTGCAACCATAATTGTCTCCTGGTGTAGAGTATGGTATACAAATCTGATAATCCCTTGTTATTGTTGTTCTGTGTACTCTAATACTGTGTGAATGCCCGTTAAGTTTGTATTATTACTGTTTATAGTAATAATAAATTCTTTTTGACTCTTTTTTTTATGTGAGTCACCATGTTTAGTTTGCCATTATTTTTATGTGCTGTCAATTGCTACAGAGCACATCTCCAGAAACACGATATTTAATGCAAATAATGGAACGATATAAACAATGACAGTTTAAACACTTCATTATCAGAATTTGTGGAAATCCTCAAAAGATAATTTTACATATGTGTGTTTAGTTCTTGTGCTTTAGATTCCCTAGTTTCTGGTTCTTTACTTTGCCTCTTACAACTCTTTGTTTAGCATTTTGATAATGGTGAATGGTAGGACATATCTCTACTTTTGACTTTGACTTCAGTTCACGTTTCCTCTCCTGATCATCCCCATTTCTCAGTTTTCCTTTCTTAAGGTAAGATGTAACACCTCTTAGTTAAATGTGTTGTATTTATAGTACATCTTACTTTCTTTCTGCCCTTGATTTTTTCTGTTCTACCGTCTCAGTGAAACATTATTGCCAGCAATACTTTCCTTCACACCCTTTCTCAATACTTTATTGTATATACAGTAATCCCTCCTCGATCGCGGGGGTTGCGTTCCAGAACCCCCCGCGATAGGTGAAAATCCGCGAAGTATAAACCATTTGTTTGTATGCTTATTTTTATATATTTTAAGCCCTTATAAACTCTCCCACACTGTTAACATTATTAGAGCCCTCTAGATATGAAATAACACCCTTTAGTCAAAAGTTTAAACTGTGCTCCATGACAAGACAGAGATGACAGTTCTTTCTCACAAATCCGCGATGGAGTGAAGCCGCGAAATTCGAAGCACGATATAGCGAGGGATCACTGTATTGTGTGAATATTTTAAATTTAACAAATTAAAAATGAAAATTCATTAATTTTAATATCTCGTATATTCTACAGAGTTAGGTTAGGCCAACGATATACACCCATCTAAAAATGCTCACACTTAATCAATACATTATGAGAAAATGTTGCATATAAATTATTTAGATGGTAAAGAAAATATTGAAACCAAATTGCGAAAAATGCAGAACTTATTTTGTTAGAAAAACACAAACACTTTGTGATTTTTTAATGGATATAATTCAAAAGGAGTCAACTATAATTAGTTTAACTTAAATGGAGATTGGAGTGGAGAATGCAGTTATCTATCAGCTCCACAAGGTTTACTTTCACCTGGACAAAGGTGGCAGCTCTGTGAAGATTATGTTTTCTGATTTCACCAGTGCCTTCAATACCATCCAACCATCCCTGTTAAGGGATAATCTTAGAGATATGCCGGTGGTGCCCTGGATAATGGACTGTCTGTCAAGCAGATCACGGTTTGTAAGACTCAAGGACTGTGTTTCTGATATGGATGTGAGCAACACTAGAGAACCACAAGGAACAGACCAGTCTCCTTTTATCTTAACTAAGAATATAAATATAACACCAGGTCATGTCACTTGCAGAAATTCTCAAGTGGTTCTGCACTTATAGGGTGTATTAATAAGGGGGGTGAGACAGAGTATGAGTCAGGTGGAGAGCTTTGTTTCTTGGTGTAAAGAGAATTGTCTGCATTTTAACATCAAAAAAACCAGGGAACTGGGTATTGACGTTTGCCGCACCAAACAGCCTCTGTGTCTGGTCACTATTCAAGGAGTGGATGTTGGGGTAGTGCACTCCTACAAGTTCTTGGGGGTCCAAATTAATGACAGACTCGATTGGTCTCAGAACACAGAGGATCTATATAAGAAAGAATAGAGCAGGCTCTTCTTCCTTAAGAGACTGTGTTCCTTTAATGCAGGAAGTGACATCCTTCACATCTTCTATAACTCTCTGAAGGCCAGTGTAATTTTCTACACTGTGGTGTGCTGGGCTGGTAACATAACTTCAATAGCCCATTAAATCAACAAGTTAATTAATAGGGTACACTCAGTTATGGGATGCACTCTAAACCCTGAAGGTCGTAGCGAAGGAGAGACGTAAAACAAAATTGTGTTTCATTATGAACAAGGCCGCACATTCTCTCTTGGACACACTAACACTGAAATTATTCAGCAAAAGTGTGTCAAGAAACACTATTGGGTTTTCTTTATACAAATACCAATATACCTGAAAAGGCCTCACTTTTACTGTGACAGCCAAGTCAGAAGTTTTCTTTTTTTATTTTCTTGCTTTTTAATTATTCTGGTGTGTGTTCAGATATTGTGGGTGTAGATACATTTATTTATTTATTTATTTAATGAGCTTATGTAAAAAGCCAAATCACCCCAGGAACAAATAAAATCTATCAATTATTTATCTATCTATCTACTTGTGATAAACACCAATATAGACTAAGGTTTGTTTATTTTTCCTTCATTTGTGTATAAAAACAGTTTGCTTCAGCTTTTCTCTTTCCTCTGGCAGGACCACAAACCAGGAACACCACAAACCCAGACAGTCTAAAGTCAACCAAGAAGGGGTGAAATATGCAAGGCACCTCCTCTCACTGTTTTACCAGTCTTAATTCAGGTTTGGGACTGCTCATCCATATATTAAGAAGTTATAGTAGGCAGTGTTCCTGGTACCCAGCAAGGAGAGACTTAAATTAGTTTCAGTGGTCCATGGGGGACTTAGATACTCTCAATTCTACTTAAATCTTGACCTCAAACCATTTATTTTAAAGAAATGACTGAAATTCAAAACTTATGTTGTTGTGGTTTTGTCATGTGCCCTGTAACAGTCACAATATATAATATGAATACCCAATATGACGTAGTCCTTTGTTGTTACCAAAAAAATAAGGATACCTTTGAAGTTGTGCCATGTGATGCATTTAATAACTCCTTTCAGTATTATTTCTTAATAACAGTGCAAATATCCTCTACCACCCAGTAACTTTTAATAATGTGCTGAAAGGCTGAAATGTAATGCTAGTGAGATGTGAGACGTATTGTAGATTAGAAAGTGTATTGATAAAGTATACTTGAACTAAAATGGTTCATACTTAAATCAAACAACATTAAAATATATCTATTGCTTCAAAACTTGAAAATTTTAGAATATTCATTAAACTAATAAATGAGCCATCTAGAAGCAGCAGGGGTGAATCGCAAGCACAGCAGGTCAACAAAATGCTAAAGCAAACACAAGTGATGCAGTCTGTATTAGATAACAGAGCATATTTTCACATTTCTTCTATGAAATTAAGAGCCAGCTATACATAATTCATGACAGAATAGCACATTGTCAAGATTTCTGTAATCCGAGGAAAGATACAGTATAACATGAAATGCTGCATCAGTCATAAAGAAGAAGGTGTATTCACAATGATTCAGATGCTTCATGGATCATTTAACAATGACAAAGCAGGTACTAATATGGCTCATATAATACAGTTAACCTCTGTAATATCATTTTTTTTTTACAATAGACCTATTGTTTACCTAGTGGTAGAAAAAAATATCATAAAAATAAAGTACCTGCAAAACAAAAAACCTTAACAGATTCACACTTGCATTTTCAAGCAACGTTTTTACTTTCAGTGTACATATCGAGTCCATCCCCTTCCACATTCAGTTTACTGTTGTATACTCTAAATTGATGTCTCTTTAATTATTTTGTAGCTTTTTTATCATGGGTTTGAATTAGCACTTAATTGGCCTTCTTCTGTATGTTTGAGTGCTATTTTCATTACTTTGGAAAGTGCATTGTTGTGATGCTCAGTGGAAATAGTGCTGTGGAAAATATTTTCTAATTGCCTGATCAGGGGAAGACAAAAAGATTGAAAGCACATATGACAAACAACTTTAGGCTGGTTTATAGTGACACAAACAATCATATTATTTTTTTAATACATACAACAACCAGAGATGTTCTTTGAGGTTTATGTGCAATGTACATCATTGGTACACTGACTCTGCCAATAAATACATAAATGCTTTTTTGGTTTTGTATATAGGCAGTGGGTGGAAATCCAGAGCAACACATAAATAAAATATAAAGAAGTCTGCAAAATGCATGTTTGCCCCAAAGGCACACAATATACTGTAATAAATTTTAAACTTGCCCTCTCAAATTCTCACCTATCCATGTCAGTCTAATCAGCTTGTCCTCCTGCTCATTAGTGTCTTGCTACTCTGTCGTACATTTTATCCACCTCATTGGGATCAGATGGCAAGTTACATGTCAGGGATTTATCCATGGCTAGGAGTTAATTGTGCTGCCTTATGGCATCCTCAGCCGTTGCCCCACACGTACAAAACACACACACAGCATATACTGTACCTGGAGCACAAGTAAGCACTGCATTTTTAAACAGCCATCAGAACCTCACATGCCATCTAACTACCCCTGTTCTCCCAAAGTGATAGCAATTAATGCCATGAAAAGTGTTCTCACTGTGTAGCTACCAATACCCAGGGCAAATTATATTATCAGACTGAAACTGACCACACCAGTTTAAAATGGATTTTTTGACATCGGTGTTTCACAGTTTCATTCAACATATTCTGATACATCACTCAGGCTTATTGTATATGCCCAGATTTACAACTGTAAAACAGTGCCAGAAAAATAAAAACTATGCACCATCTACACATTTACTGCATATCAAACACATACCTATTTTAATAAACTGCAGTAAAGTAATACATGTGAAAAACTTTGCAAAGTCATAAACTAGGAATTAAATTAGTAAATATAAGCAAAGGTTAGAAAACAAAAATAGAAGACAGAAGACCCTTTCTTTTTTGACTTTTCAGTTGCTTCTTCAGTAGGCATTTTTCACTGATTTAAACCAATGTGTTTTGTGTAAGGGTGTAAAAAATGCTTTTAAATATTAACTATTTTACTGTTTTTATAGGTGGCATATTTTGTGTGCGTGAAGAGATGCAAGGTTAATGAACTGAATAGGCCATAAGTGAAGTAACGAAGGACCAGGTATTTAAGTGCTGCTATTCCATTGCTGTCTGTATATTTATGAATTTTAAATAAACCTACCAAAAAAACATTTAAAAACAGGCGTTTATAGTCTTTGCTTCTCCATTTCTACTCTCATAAAGGCGGGATCCTACATATTTTAGGCTTTGATTTTGAATCCAAGTTAGAGGCATAGAGTAATTGTCATTCCTCAAAATGTTTACACTTTTTAGCTTACATATTTAGCACATTTTTAAATAAACCCTTTAAGTAAAGTGTATTTCTTTGCTGTTTTCTTTTTGGTGTAATACTTCACAATAATAAAAATAATATCAAGTCAAGAACAATGGATACACGATTTAGTTAGTGGTGTTGATAGCCTCAAATTAACTTTCAAGTCATTTTGACAAAACACAGAATTTGAAGAATAAATATTGGAGGTCTAATCACAAGTAAATTGTCGTTGTCCAATATAGTACAAAAATATCAGAGTAGGTCCTTACATTTCCATTAAAGATTTTGTTTCTTAAAAAAATATAAAAAATTTCTGTTATATTCCTGCTAAATATAAACAACATACGTGACATATGAGACCCTGTCTTGCACCCCAAAACACGAGGCTGAGTCTCAGTACTTTAGCAAAACCAGATTTATTCAGCTTGAAACAGGAACAGCACGGTTATTTATTGAAGCGGGATCTACCGCTCTCCTAAACACAGACACAGCAATCAGGCAGGGTCATGGCCAAGTAATATCGTTCCTTGCATTTATAATGTACCTTGCATCACCCATCGATGACAAGCTGTTATGGCGTGACTGCGGTTGGCTCAGATTTGCTTTTGCGGTGAGCCGCTGCAGTGCTGGGAGCCTGCGGTTGCCTCGACAAAGGAGAAGCTATCCTCCACAGACACGCCAATCGCACTTTGGGATTTTCTTTGTCGTGTCGTCCCATTGAGGGAGTCCCAAAAGAGTTTAGAAGCCTTACAACATAATATTTATTAAAAAACATGCATGAATTCTTAAACCCACTGCCACTTCAAGGTACCCCTGGGCACAGGGCACAACACAGGAAACATGGCACCAGTCCATAACTGAGGTCAGACACACACACACACATACTCATTCCCGGTGGGCTCAAATAAAAGTTTCAGATGTCTTTGGTGATTTGGCAGGAGCACACAGAAAAATATACAAATGCAAGGTGAATGTGCAGACTGGACTTGTGAGGTGGCAGTGTTTAGCACTGCTCCACCATGCTGCTCTACTACAAAACAGTTCATAGCAAATGTAAAACATATATCTTAATATAATATTGAAAAAATATGATGATGGATTTAAACATGCATCTATATATATATATGAAATTGCATTTAAAGAATATATACTTCTCTGTATTGTCCAAACAGTTTTGTTGTGCATATGATTTCTCCTATGCATTTTTCATATTAACCATTTTCCAAGGCAGACAGAACAGTGAGCAATCAGTGGCACCTGGCCTCATATTGTTTTCTTTGCTGGTATGTTAGTTTTGCTCTAACAGAGTGAAAGACACAAAAATCCCACATGAAAGTCAGCTAAGCTGTCTCCCCTTAGAAAATGAGTCTGTTTTAGCTCCCTTAAGTCTCAGAATTACTTTAGCCGAGGTTCAACAGTAATCTCTGTGGACTCTGTTAAAGGGGGCTGTTTCTAAATGACCTCTATTTTAAAGGGCATGTTGTCACAGTACCTGCACAGTTAGTTCTACTGATTTCTAATGCAGTGCACAAAACAATAGAGAAAAGGTTAGAGTTGAATACCAAATATTATTAAATGCAATTCCTTTTAAAGAAGCAAAGCATTTTACAGCGATAGTATTAACAGAATTATATATCAGACAAGGTTGTTTTTTGCTTTAAAAAAAATCTTTTTATATTTCCTTGCTATATATGATGGATTTATAAAAGGTATTAACATTAAAAATAGGCTATATTTTGTAAAACTATAAAATATAATGATGCTCCAATGTAATTTTTATAATATAGTCAGCAAAGACATCTACTGTATATAAAAACCTGAAAACTGATTAAAAACATTACACTAAGAACAGCGAAAAACTGTAAAAATTGTTGTTTTGCTATAGTTTTCTGCACACAAGTTAGGAACCCCTTTTAACAAATGGATGTAAGTGCAGCTATTAATGACATTTGCTCGTTGGTTGCCAACATAAGGAATATCATGTCCAAGGAATTTCCTTATAATAAGCATGACATGGAAAAGGATTGTTGCAAAATGTCAAGATTTAAACTAGTCTATTATATATTTTTCACTTCTTTCTTCTTATTTGTTGCTTTCTTTTAACATTGAAGATTAATATGGTAGTGCAGTCTAATCAAATAAGCCTTATTTAACAGTAACAGTAAGACACCTGCCAAGTTGCATACCTAATAAATGACTAGTGTTTAGAATTTTTTTTTTTTTAATTACATGGAGAAATAGTTTTAAAAGCTTCATTGATTTACTGCATGATTTTGATCTTTCATTCATAAAAGAATAAAGCACATGCCATATATTGAGGCATTAAATGATATCCATCCATCCATTATCCAACCCACTATATCCTAACTACAGGGAACAATCCCCATGCAGGCCACCAGCCTACCGCAGGGCGCACACCCACACACACCCCCACACACCAAGCACACACTGGGGACAATTTACAATCGGCAATACACCTAACCTGCATGTCTTTGGACTGTGGGAGGAATCCGGAGTGCCTGAAGGAAACCCACGCAGACACAGGGAGAACATGCAAACTCCACGCAGGGAGGACCCAGTAAGCGAACCTGGGTCTCCTAACTGTGAGGCAGCAGCGCTACCCACTGTGCCACCGTGCCGCCCTATTAAACAATATGATCAGTTATAAAGGGACTTTTATTAAGTTGTAACTGAAATGAATGCCAAATAAATAATATGTGCTTAACTTTACTGCATTAAAAAACACCTTTCTTGCAAAATATCTTGCTTGTATTGTATTGCTTTGTAATATTGTTTCTTTGAAATCACTTTATGTGGGAGTAATTATGAACACTGTTTTGCTGCTGAGAGCCCCTGAACCACTTTGTAGTTTAAGTTCAATGTTTTCCTTACAATAATGATATTTTACTGATGATATATAGATTTATTAACTATATTTGGGAAAAAAATTATGACACAGAAACATTTACAGTGGTTGTCTTGTGCAGTCAGGGTTGAACAGAGTACAAAGTGGAATGCTGTTACACAGGACTCAGTTGTTCAAGTCACTCAATTGCTGATTTGCAGAACTTGCTAAAACAGCACTAGCATCTCACACTTTCACATTAACATTTGAAATGCTCATTACTGAATGGATGTCAAGCCTAGACTGCAGCAATATGATTCTGTCCGAAGTTTTAAGCATATTATGGTATTTAAATAAATGTTGATTCTTTATTTTTTGTGAAAGGGTTATTGACATTGGAGGGCATACTTTTGACAGATTCATTTATAAACCAATAAATTAATTTTTACTTTAGTTTTTAAAATGTTTTTTCAAGTTCAGGCTAAGGCTCAAGCTACTTTGTCTAAAGAACTTTAATAAATCTTTCATCAGTTCTTCCATTCATTTCTATAACCTTACTTATCGATTTCCAGATAAATGGTCATAGGTAGCTGGATCACATTCAGACCAAATGTTTAGATTTAGCAGTTTGTATAAAAATATTAATAAAAGAATAGATGGTTCTGATAAGAATTATTCTTTATTTGAAAACAGAATGATTGAGCATGAGAAAGGCGCTATATAAATAACATGTATTATTATTATTATCTTAAACTGGTATAGAAGGTTATTAATTATAGATTAATTATTATACAAGATTTTTATAGATAAAAATTAGATGCACTCCAATGTGTTAATTACATTGAAATGCAATACATACAGTATGAAAGCGGGCAATATAATTTTGCCACAGTTTTATCATGTCACAGTTAAATAATTATCAACCAAATGATTGACTGCTTTCACTACAGAATGCAATTTTTGCTTCAGTTTAAAATGCAATACAAAAGCGCATTGTATTTAAAATCGTGTTCATAACTCATGTATCATAACTAAAGACAAGCAGACATACTACATTTTACTTAACGGCACTTTCATGTGTATGCATTTCGACATGACATCATGCTTTAATCATCCCAAAAGTACATTTAATCAAATGACTAATCAGTGTCAAAATGTGAGGCAAGGGGCTTCAACAGGTGCGGAAAGTGGTGGTCCAATCGCAGGTGTATTGTATTTGAAAAGAAGGTGTATAGGTGACAGTCTCATTAACAGGTGGAAGCTGGTGAGGTAAATGACAATTTTATTCTCTTGTATGTCAAAATAATGGAAAACAATGTAATATCTAGATATCACCGAAGATATGAAAAAAAGGCACAAAAAACATGCTCTGTGTGGCTAATTAATGTTTCACTATATTCAGTATTTAGTTAAAATTGCTAACAACCTTCTGAAATATAAACGCACTGCTTAACTTAACATGTATGAAAAAAAAAACTTTAGACAACATAAGAGTAAAAATTTTTAAGCTAATGCATTAGGTGTTGACGACAGCTGTATTAAGTGAACAATAATATAATAATAATAATATAATAATATAATTAGTTCAAGAATATCGAAATGCGACTGATGCTTCACTGAAATGTACAATTAAATGAAATGTTCTGATCATTTCATCGACCTGCTGCCTGGAGTCAATAAAATGGCGACACCAAAAAACTCTACGTAGGACTTATGGGTGGTCAAAATCCACTATATCGTTAAGGCAATTTTCACACAAAATTTGTGTTTTATAAATCTCAACTTCACTATAAAAAAATGGCTTGTATACATGAGGCTCTGCACCTGATGTTGGGTGAATATGCTTCCACCCCTGTCATCCTATATTGGATTCAGTGGGTTTAAGAAAGTAATACAGTGATCCCTCGCTATATCGCGCTTCGACTTTCGCGGCTTCATTCCATCGCGGATTTTAAATGTAAGCATATCTAAATATATATCACGGATTTCGCTGGTTCGCGGATTTCTGTGGACAATGGGTCTTTTAATTTAAAGTACATGCTTCCTCACTTTGTTTGCCCAGTTGATTTCATACAAGGGACGCTATTGGCGGATAGCTTAGAAGCTACCCAATCAGAGCATGTATTACATATTAACTAAAACTCCTCAATGATATACGATATGCTTTCCGCGCGGCGCTTAATTGTTTGCTTTTCTCTGTCTCTCTCACTCTCTCTGCCTGACGGAGGGGGTGTGAGCAGAGGGGCTGTTTGCACAGAGGCTGTTTGCCTAGAGGATACGGACGTTCCTCTAAAAAATGCAGCTTTATTGCGGTGCTTCGGCATACATAAAAGCCCAAAAGCACATATTGATTTTTTGATTGTTTGCTTTTCACTCGTGCTGCTCTCTCTCTCTCTCTCTCTCTCTCTCTCTCTCTGCAAACAATCTCTCTCTGACGTTCTCTGCTCCTGAAACGCATTCTTTGAAGAGTAAGATATGTTTGCATGCTTTTAATTGTGAGAAAGAACTTTCATCTCTGTCTTGTCATGGAGCACAGTTTAAACTTTTGACTAAAGGATGTTATTTCATGTCTAGAGGGCTCTAATAATGTTAACAGTGTGGGAGAGTTTATAAGTGCTTAAAATATATGGTTTCTACTTTACAGATTTTCACCTATGGTGGGGGGTTCTGGAACGCAACCCCCGCGATCGAGGAGGTATTACTGTACTGTGTTAAACTAGAAATGAGTATAAAAATATTTTCAAAATACATATACACAGTCAGAAATTAAGTACAGTACTTGAAAATTGCACATCAGGAAATACCAAAAAACACAGTGTCATTGATAGCTAGTCTCTTATTTTGACAGTAAATACCTTTTAATGTTACCACTTATGATAGGGTAAAGTGCAGTGTTCTTACTAGTCTTTGTATTGTAGATGCAGAATACGCAATGTAGTGAAGATGTATACTTGAAATGTAGGCAGTTTGTTATAAATGTATATTATTTCCTTTTGAAAGATGCTCATATTCCAGTCTGATGATCAGAACACAGAGTACTTGAACAGGAACATGCTATGAGAGGCACTGTATATAAACATTTTTTATTATGTACATAGAAACCACTCTCCTAAAATTTCTCCACATTTAAGATCACTACAAAAAAGTAAAAAATCTGAAACATAGCGTGTTTATTACATAATATAAATATAAATATCAGACAGGACCAAACAAGGGAGATCACAAAGTACAAAGAACTTCACAATAAGTAAAGCCTATGGCCCCCTGGGTTTTCTTGCGCAGGAAATTGACTGTTAGGTGGGAGTCACTCGTCCACTTGCTAACCTTCAAGATATCAAACAAAGATTCCTCTCTCTCTCTTCCATATCTTATTTTCATTTGACCTTGGTCAGTCTCCCACGGACTGCCACAAAATAAAACGTCTGGCATGTGCAGCACATTCCGGATCACTTGCTTTGCACAGCCCAGGTGAAATATCTTCTGAATTCTTTCCAGGTACCACTCCATCTTTCTCTCTATGTGCCTCTGTCCTTTGCTCACATTCTACCTAAAAATATGCTTCCTAGGCTGTCATTGCAGTGGGATGGAGTATGGAATCCTCTCTCTAACGTCGAAATAAAAGGGAACTAGACTTTTGCCAATATTGCTTATGGTGTCTCTCTCTTCGCACTAGAAGCACCATTTACCACTCCATTTTAATTGTGTTTTTACATTTTTAAGTATTTTATCAATGTGCACATCTTGCTTGCTTGTAGTAATATGTGAATCACTGCCTCTAATTTCTGGCTCTGAGTTTTCCAAATTTGAATATTATTTTTATCATTCCTGCCCAAGTGTGAGTTGTTGTCTCCCTCCTGCATAGAACTAGGCATTAACCACTGAAAAACGTCATACTCCCATTGTTTTATTAGGTGTGATGAAGAAGAACACAATTCAAACCGAAAAACGGTCTAAACTCCAGTTATTTCAGATAGTTAAAAATGCATAAAAATGTATAGAAACTTACCAGAAATGTCATTACAAAATATGGGATGCAGAGGACACAGCCAGATGGAGAAAGGAGAAGAACACACAGTGGGACGGATGTGTCCACAAGACATGGCAGTCCCAACAATATATGAAAATATAAGAATAAACAGACAGTTTTCTTTGCTTGTGTGATATGTAGTAGTAGGGTGTTGTACCATATTAGCCATTTTGGATAAAATGAGAAGTCAAGCAAAATGACACCTTTTATTGGCTAACTAAAAAGATTACAATATGCAAGCCTTCAAGGCAACTCAGGCCCCTGACTCAAAAACTTGCTGAACTGACTTTCTCTCTCTCGATCCATCCATGGAAAATTCAGCATGGTTCCGTCCCCATGGATGACATCTCTTCCGGTTCTGGGGCCATGGATGACATCACTTTCCAGTTCCGGCCCCAAGGATGACACCATTTCCAGTTCCAGTCCCATGAATGATGTCACTTCCGGTTTCAGCCCCATGGACATCCTGTGTCACATCCTGTCACAGCCTTTAAATTGCCATATTTACAACCTTTAAGTCAGTTCTGTTTTGGATTCAAACCTGTAAAGAACTCAATACGAATTACACATTTTCAGCCAGGGCACAATATAAATGGGTGGCTGCCCCAAACCTTTTTAGATGTCTTTGGACTATTCTTGTGACAGTGGAGTAGTCAATAGGATGCATAAAGCCCAGAAGAAACAGGGAGAGGACCTGAAGTATAACCAGGTGGTAAAGTACCGATGCTGAGTTTCTGAGCGGGGGGTTCGACTCATGGTCTGGAAAGACCCAGTGCAGGCTTCATTCCCAATACACATGACTGGGCTAGTAAACAAACAAAAGGAGTGTGTGGGAGAGACACACAGGAGTGGGCTGGTTCCTATGGGGAAGTGAAGGGGGCTTGTTCCCCCCACTGGGGTCAAGATTCCAGCTAAATGTGAGGCATCCCCAGACCAGCAGGTAGAAAAATTTAAAAACTGGATGTTCAACCCAGAGCGGCTGACCCAGGAGCAAGCTTTTGCTCTATGGGAAAAAGTGGCACTATGGCTAAGGTCATTTGAGTGTACCACATTTCAAATAGTGCAACAGATAGCCTGTTTTCTTTTAATAAAGAATCTCCCCGAATATTTCAACCAGCCAGTCTGGGGAGAATTTCAAAACATGGAGGAGCTTATCGAGCTCATTGAATCATCTAAGACGGCTTCACAATCTGGGAGAGCAGAATGGTCCTTTAGTGGACACCATGGGAAGTACGTCCCAAAAAATCTGCCTCTTCCTTACAAGCCAGAGCCTGTTCCGAAGTCCCTGGACCCGTGGGTACGCAATTTACTCAGGAATAAGGAGGAATGCAGATGGAGAGAGAAGGGAGGGCTATGTGCAAGTACAAACCCTCAGACGATATCACATACAGGAGTAGTGATTGTAAATGGATTTAAAGTTGAAGCCCTCTTTGATTCCGGCAGCAACATTTCCATTTTTGCTCGCCGATATATACTGTTGCGACAGTGGGTGAAAGTAAAGATCAGTATAACTTGCTTACATGGAGAAGTCCATCATTATAAAACTGCCCTATGTTTCATTAGCCATGGAAGATCGCTTAAAAAAATTCCCTGTAGCAGTCCATTCCATTTAGGTTACATGGGGCTACTGTGACTTTCCTGCATCTGGTGGATAAAGTGCTCTGCCCTTATAATGTGCATAGTGCTGCCTACTTGGATGACATAGTCATTTATTCCAGCACATGGAAGGAACACATACAGCAGGTCCGAGCTGTATTGTGGGTGAAGCCGAGCTTCGGATTAATCCAAAAAACCTTTTTTGATGTCATTAGACTATTTTTGTGACACCCTATTTCCTATTTAGAGAAAACTTCCTCTCAGAATCTGGGAAAGGATGCTTTGGTAATGCAACTCATTGAGCATTTTACAGGCAAATGGAGACATGTACAACATTTTCACATTAATTTCCATAGCAAAGAATCTGTTTGTCCAAAATAGAAGCCTTCTTAGTACCATGGATATAATGAATTGGGAGATTACATTCAACCATGAAAGGCAATATGACAAATGGTCATGGCTGTCTCCACTGAGAAAATGCAGGTGCAATGGCAGATGGAAGAAGCACATGAAACAAATCAAAGGAATGCTGTATAAAGTGCAATGGCTTTGTGCGAAGGAGCTGCTTACAAAAGATTTCAGCACTCTGTGAGGACTGCTGATGTAATTTGTTTTGTGATCAATTGACAATGCCACTTGCCGCTAACATACATATGCTGTATAATACAGTATGTGAGAATGGCTCTAAATTTTAAACTATTTACATAGGAAAATATTATTTCAAGCTTCATGTATTAGTTTATGTTCCCAGTAGAAAGAACACTGTAAAGGGTTTTATCCCAAAAAGCAGAGCAAGTTGAAAACTTCTTTTTTTAATGAATATATATGCAAGCATTTTAATTGAAAATATATGAAAAGAAGCTGTGTTCTAATAAATTATTATTTTTATGCACACTCAAGCTGTTTTTATCTTATTTTAGGATTTGTATGATTTTTGTGAGCAGGACAACATAGACATACTATTAGGAAGGCAAGGTGATTGGCCATCAATGAAAATACTTAAAATACACATGGCATTTATAGTGTAAAGTGATGTGGCTTATCATTCTTTGCCAAACTAATGCCAACTTTGATCCTAAAAACACCTTCATAACCCACTGCAATTACAATATTTTAGCAATGTGCTTTATGAAGGCACAATTTAGTTGCACTCCAACAAACCCCAAAACTCCTTGGTTTACTTTTTGACATGTTAGGATAAATGTCTGTACTTTTTCAGAATCTTAGGATGTTATCTGATATAGAAAGGCACTAAATAAAATGATTATTGTTTTGTTCATAGCCTTCTTAAGTTACTGCCCAACGAAATTGTGTTCACTACTATATTCATTCTGAACTTAAGTGTATTGTAAAAATTAGAAAAACATCTGCAGCACTTTGGTGCAAAACTGATCTTTTAATAGTACCCAACACTCAAGACTGTAATGCGTGCCACTCATGATGCCTTTTTTCACCCTGTATTGTTGTTCACAGAATCTAACTGAACTGACAAGAAAGTTTCTATGTGACATAATGACACATTTCATTCCTCGAAGAAACTAACAAGTGCGTTTTTTTTTACTTCAAGATTACGTTCAGAAGACATCACTTTACAATTTGTCCAATTCAGTTTCAAGCAGCTGTTTGGTTCTCATGGGAAACCTTCCCAGTATAGCCAATAGCACCCTAACTTCCCACTTTCTCATTCATTAAAAAGTGTCAAATACTTCAGAAGGTTCAGAAAACAGCCTGACATTTACATCTAAAAAGTGATTTTAGAAATGTACTATAAACTGAAAACACTCAGTGCTTTGCTTAATATAGAATTGTCAAAAAATGACATTCAAAAAGACACTTGAGAAGAGTTTGAATGTAATTGTATGATGAATACTGACATGCACTGAGGGTTTTTGCTGTATCATTTTGTTCACTTTATGATTTATTTGACAAAGACTCTAGTTAGCTATAGTACAAAAAGCAATTGTACTTTTGTAAATGGTATTTTTTAGAAATACTACAAACCTCAGAAATTGAACCTATGAGAAATGAGAGAGGTTAGGAGTGCAGTCAAATATGTAAAAATTACAAAGCAGTTACATCACAGTGAAACTATACATATACAGTAATAAAATTAACTCTAAAGGCTAATAAATGTTTATTTTGTCCTGATACAGGTTTTTGTTGAGTTAGAAGCCTATCCCATTAGTGTCAGACACAACTTGGGAATAATTTCTGAATAAAACTTTATGGTCCTTAATCGGCACCAGCTATGCTCCCTCTAAGTTTTCAGGGTGCGCAGCCGTGCACCTTTTCTCCTGTTGCTATGCAGCCAATTGCTCTCCTCTCCCATGCAGCAGTTCGTATTTTACTGATTTGGGAAACTTGATGCTGCATGAGGAAATCCCCAAGGGTGATTTGTGCTACTATTTGGTCAGTACTAGCTGATATATTATTCATATTCACTCATCAGTAAATAAAATAAGAGGGAACTTTGGGCACCATTACTTTTACTCACTGGCAATAAGGTCAATTTCTAGTTACGATGTAGGCCTTTAAAATGTGCAAAGAAGCCAAAACAGCTAAAAAAACATACTTTGACTTTAGGAGGATGTGCATTCACCATTATATGACAAAGTAGATAAAGCTGTTAGGTAGCAGTACTAATCAATTTAGCCCTGTGCCACTGTGGAACTTTGTGCTTCTTGACCCTTAGCACAATCCAGGAATCTGGAAAAGGTGTAAACAGTGCTGTCCTTTATTACAAAAACAGATGCAATGTGAAAAAAAAAAACAGTAATCAACAAAAACAGGTCTCACGGAAAAATGACTATTGCACAGTCCTGTAATTACACAAAACAGAAAAATAGCTATATTAAAAAAAACTGAGGTATAAAATAAATAACTGTTTACAGGTATTTACAAGTCCTGAGCTGAATGTTCTGCAGTAAAGGTTTCTTTTCTCCACAAATAATTCAGCCCAGTAAGCTCTTTCTTCAAGAAAAAAGACAGTATGTATTAAATACTTACAAATTAAAGTGAAATAGCAGCACTTCTCCCTTTAGCTCACTTCTTCTCCTTAACAAATGGCCTCTTCGTTGATGTAAATTGCAGGTTCTATCCAACACCATCTTTAAGTCTCCAATACATCTTTAAATGATCTGTAGTCTTGATCGGCCTGAAGACGAGATGACACCAAGTGTCTACGATGATGTTTAATATCACCACCTAGTTCAGACACCACGTGTGCTCCTCCAATCCCCATTCCATGTAGTGATGCTAGCCATGCTACACCCTATCATCATATGGAAACTTACTATGAGTTTTCATGTATGCTCTCCATCCCTATGCAGCACTGTCTGTCACTGTGTGTGTGTCTCTCTCTCTCTCTCCAGCAACCTTTGCAGCCACGAAGCCTGGTAGTTTGTGTGGGGATATGCCTCTCTTGGTACCTTTTCTAGGATGGACTCCATTGCGGTGAGACACTGTCTTGAATTTACAAAATGTGTAGGCTATAGTTAATTATTATTCTATGTATGTAAAAACCTTTAACTTTTTTTGATATCATGGTGAAGTGCTAATGCACTATACCACAGCCATCCATTTAAAAAATGTAACAAGGAAATATCACAACCTAGTACAGGGTAGCGCAGAGAAATGGGAAATTTTGGAACTAGGTGTTGGCAACCCTGGGGTGTCAGCAATTGTTTGGAACCAATGTGACCTCGTTTAGAACCCCTTGCCATTAGTTATAATGTAGCAGTGGAGTGGTACACAACTAGCATTCACTGTAAAAGACTTTTATAAGAATGGTGATAGTGTGACTGCTGTGCAGAGGGAATTTCGGCAACGATACCAGTTAGGACGTCATGATCGAGTCCCGTCTGCTCATGCGATTACAACATGGGTTTATAATTTCTGTTAGATCTGGTAAGTACTATTATTGTGAAGTGGAAGCATCTAGGAACACCAACAGCTCAGCCACAAAGTGGTGGACCACACAAACTCTTAGAGTGGGGCCAGAGTGTGTAAAAATCACCTATAATGTGTTGCATTCCTCCCAAAGGTCTGCCTCTGGAAGCAATATCCGCACAAGAACTGTATGTCAGGAACTTCATGAACACAAGCTGTATCTTATACACAAGCCCAAGATCATCATGCATAATGCAAAGCTTTGGCTGGAGTAGTGTAAATCATGTTACCATTGGAGTCTGGAGCAGTATAAATGTGTCCCCTAGAATGATATATCATTTTTCACTATCTGGCGGTCTGATGGACAAATCTGGGTTTGGCCGAAGCCAGGAGAATGTTGCCTGTACAAAGCACTGACATCAGCACTACTGAACACCTTTGAATATAGTGTCCATACACATTTGGCCATATAGTATAACAATAGGATCAGAACTGAAAGATTTTAGAAAGTGTTGAAAGGTTTTATCAGTAAAAGTGTAAATTTTTGAATAACTATCATGTACTAGCATGATAAGGAAATATTGTCTCAAACATACGTGGAGAAACCTCCATAAGGTACAAAGATTATGATCTGTGATAAAATGATATATATAGTCTTTGACAGAGATAATACACTGGTCACAGAGGAAATGTTGGGGCACAAACCAGGTTGTCCCTTCAGATATTTGTTCGATGTCACATAGAATAATAATAGAACTCAAAATAGTATGAAACTGAAACAATCACCGTGTGTCAATGTTCTGTAGTACAGTCAGTATTCAGTCTGGCGCTCCGTTCTGTAGTTTGTTCTCCGTAGGATGAGACGACCTCTGCCGAGGGCATCTTAGTTTAATAGTGGACAAACCAGAAAGGGTGGAGAAAGTTGCCCTCATTGGGCAGTTCCTCAGGGCTGTGGGAGAAAAAAAAAAAAGAAGGAAACCATCATTGGTCCCAGAGAGGAAGCGCTTTCCTCCAATGGGCCCAGAAAGTGATCCCAAGATGCAAATGCACAAAAATATAGTGAGACCTTCTCAGACCCTCTCCAATTGAATGGCACACAGAAGTGCGATTGCCTCTTTTGAGACCACCCCAACAGGACGACACTCAGAAGCACGAATGCCGCTTCTGTTGAGTGTTGCTTGTCCGTCACCAAGGTAAAAGGCAGACGTTTATTTATTTTTCTTCTTTTCTCACAGGAAAAATGTCTTCCCCTTTTCACAGTTCAGCGCAAGAAAAGCACACAATACTCTTCTTCTTTCTTTCCTCCTCCACTCCTCCTGGCAAGATTTGTATTGTCCCATTTGACTCTGGCTGCCGGAGTAGTGGCTGCTGGCTCCTTTTATAAGGCACCCAGAAGTGCTTCAGGTGCTTGTTGACGCACTTCTGGAAGAGCTGCACTCAAGGGCTTCGCAGCAGCTGCAGCACCCCCTGGTGACACCCATGGAACACAACAGGGCTGCGCCAAAACTTAAAAAAATTCAAAATGATAGGTGCTGCATGATTTAAATGAAGACAAGGAAAATTTTAAAAAGTGAAACCCATTTAAGTATTACTGCTGGAATGATTGAAAACATTTATTAAAAAATACATTTTTGTGTACATTGCTTTTAAGATGAAAAAAGCATTGTTAACTTTGTTAGTTACTTTAACGATTATATATTTGACCTGTTTCTACCTTCAAACTGACTCATTTGGTGGATTTGCTACTGTAAAGAGTTGTTAACTTACTATTCAGGTCATGATATATTTCTCTGGTTGGATTATGGAGCACTGCCTTAAATGAAGAACTCCTCAAAATGTGCCCAACAACTAAAGAGGAAGGGAGACTTTGGAAATTATGTGAACCACCACTCCACTTTGGCTTGGCTTGGAAAAAGAACTTATCTTTGCCTTCCACCTTTTAAAGCACCATTTGTTTACAAACAATAACAAATGACTTGTGCCAGTATTGTTGAATATCTAGGGAACTGCTGGTTGAAAAGATTTCAGAAACCCCAGCTGTTGTAGCGTTGACTGCTGAGTTTGGTTCTGCACTTTGAACACAGCTTGAGTCTTGGATAATATTTCTGACTTCTTCCCTAGTGGCCTTTCCGGACCAGATCTTGCTATCCAAGAATAACTCTGCTGAAAAATGTGAATAATGAAAAGACATTTTTAGTGTTTGAGAATAGATCCCTGTGCAATTAACACAAAACTAATTTTTACAGTCAGTTAATTTAACCTAATTATTGTAATACAACTAAAGAATATTTTGTTTTTTTGAAGACCCACAAAGACATCACCATTTACTATACACTGTATACTGTATGACAAAATGACATGTAAAGTAAAAATGGCATATATTAAAAAGAAATCAGACCCTAAGATGTGCAAACTATGGGAAGGAACAAATTCAATCCTGAAAACAGAAAATGGAGTAAATATTACTTGTATAAAGATGATGTGGGAAAAAATGAAGCAGTTATCGTAGCTGTAAAAATAAAGGCAAAGGTAAAAATACGAAGGTGGCAGCCAACATTGTTTGTGGAAAGTTATTTATGAAGCATGAACATTTGTTTAAATTTTAAATGACATGTACAATATAAAAATATAATGAATGTTAAATTACACAGTGGTTAGTGCTGCTGCATCACAGATCTAGAGTTCTGGGTCAAATCCACGGGCAGTCATTATTTGTACAGAGTCTGGTTCTGTATACTTCCACGTGTTTTTATCAAAGTACTATGATTTCCTCAGCTTCCAAAGTTGTTCATATTAGGCTGACTAACAGTTTCAAATTAGTCTCGTGAAAGGGGAGTGTTGCTGAGCAAGTGATTGAGACCTGTGGTGGACTAGTACTTTGTCCAGTTTGTTACTTACCTTTTGCTTTATGCTGACAGGATTATCTTCTGGTCACCCATCACCATGTTTTAAATAATATATACTGCATGTCTATATTCCCCAGTAAACTAAAACACATAGTCTGGTGCATTATTGACATAACAAACAGGCTACAAAAGTAACCTTTTTGAAAATTATTATTAAAAATTATTATTATTAAAATTACATATTATATAAACTATATATATAATTGACTAAGTCGCCCAACCATGGGGTACACACGACAGAGCCATGCCCGCCAACTCACAGAGCCCTGCCCACCAACTGAAACCCTCCTCCCGCGTCATGGAATATGCACGACAAAACCCCACCTGCCAACTCTAACCCTCCTCCTGTGTCCACCCTCGCTCTCGATGCATGTGCACTGCCTGCTCATGTGCTCACACGCAACACCTCACCAAACACAGCCTCATTTGCTTTCGTCTCTGCTACAGTCCACATGCACCTCTGAGCCACGTTGATTTTTCATTGTTCTTTTCAGTTCCGGCTGCTTTTCTATATATACTGTATAATCAACCAAGTCGCCTGACCATGGGGTATGCCCAACAGAGCCCTGCCCGCCAACTCTAGCCCTCCTCCCGCATCATGGGGAACACATGACAGAGCCCCGCCCACCAACTCTAACCCTCCTCCCGCATCCACCAGCATTGACTCCATCGTCACAAACAATATTGCAGATCAACTTTCATTCCCCGAAGAATTTCTTAACAGTCTTACTCCCACTGGCATGCCTCCGCATAAACTCAAAATTAAAATTGGTTCAGTCGTCATGCTTTTCAGAAACCTCATGCCAGCAAAAGGTCTCTGTAATGGCACTAGACTTTCTGTTACCAGCATTCACTGCAATGTACTGGAGTGTAAAACTATTGCAGCTGCTACCTCACAAACTGTCCTTATTCCCCGGATTTCCCTGACCCCATCAGATTTAAATTTGCCTTTTACTTTTACACGCAGACAATTTCCTGTTAGATTGGCATTTGCAATGACAATTAATAAGGCACAGGGCCAAACTTTCAAAAAGATACGCCTGTATCTGCCAAAAACTGTTTTCACTCACGGACAATTGTATGTTGCTCTCTCCAGAGTTCCATCTTTTCATTCACTCACAGTCGTATCCTCAAACCCACCCCATTTGGACAACTGTGTCTTTCAGGAAGCGTTCACCCATCAATAAATAATTATGTGGCATATACTACGCTGCGGGTTGGCTAGTATATATATATATATATATATATATATATATATATATAACCTGTTTGGTGTAAACTGGTGCATAAATCAAAGTGCAGAAGTGTTATGTAATTGAAACTAATTCAACAGAGTCTAACCACAGTCCACAATAGCGACAATGTCACTCCTCATAGACTCATTGAAGGGCGACATTCTCAACACCCTCATTCCAAAACATGCAATGCATGTATACTAATAAAAATCATTGCATTTTTTATTCCAACAGATGGTGTATACAACCAATATTGTAACCTACTGAAGAAAATTTTAAATAGAAGAAAATGAATGGAAATAAAAAAAGGCTAATTGAGGAAGTACTAATCCCATTGGAGCCCATAAACTGTCACACAAAGAGAAGAGGTTGATGGTCTGACTCTTGGGGTCTCAAAGTCAGGTCCTGGAAGGCCAGCATCACCTCTTTATAGCCGTTAATAGAATTTGTTATTTGTCTGATTTATTTCTGCTTTCATTTTTCTAATGTGGGCAGATCACCAGAATGTTTAATGTACATCAATGAGATTAGTACTCCCATTCTTTTTCTATTTAAATATTCACTGATTAAATTACAGTTGGACTTTGTCTGTTGCCTCAGTTATATGACATTTGGTGTAGGATTGTCAAAAGCAGTGTTAAAGCCTGCAATGCAATACATATTATTACAAAATGTATAGCATTTTTCATTCAAATAGATGGCACATTGCAAACGCAAATACTGAATATGCCCAACAGAGAAGCTGAAAATAATCATTATACATTATATACAGTAGATAGACAGAACAGTATAATCTTATTTTACTTAAATTAAAATCTCATTACATATCCTGTGCATTCAGTATATTCCTGAATCATGGTCATCATGTCTTAGCGGCAATACTCAATCACCCCAGGTCTTACCGAGTCCAGTCTTTGATTTTTCAAATAATTCAATAAATCATATTTAATCCTGGGTGGCGCAGTGGGTAGCACTGCTGCCTCGCAGTTAGGAGACCTGGGTTCGCTTCCTGGGTCCTCCCTGCATGGAGTTTGCATGTTCTCCCCGTGTCTGTGTGGGTTTCCTTCGGGTGCTCCGGATTCCTGCCACAGTCCAAAGACATGCAGGTTAGGTGCATTGGCAATCCTAAATTGTCCCTAGTCTGTGTTTGGTGTGTGTATGTGCATGATCTGTGGTGGGCTGGCATCCTGCCCGGGGTTTGTTTCCTGCATTGCGCCCTATGTTGGCTGGGATTGGCTCCAGAAGAACCCCGTGACCCTGTAGTTAGGATATAGCGGGTTGGATAATGGATTGATGGATATTTAATCCTTATTAAGTACAGTAGTACTAACAACTTTGGTAAAACACCACCAAATTAAAGGACGGTATTTCTGTAAAAATGCACAATACTGGGTTTTTGAAGTTAATAGGAACAAAATGTATTTATTCATTCATTTTATGGTCCTATTAGAGGAAGTAGAGTAGAGGAAGCCAGAACCTGTTCTGACAGTATCATGCAAAAGCCAGGGGAAAAAACTCATTGTTGTACACAATCCTGCACATATCTGTAACTTAATTTGGGCAACTTGACAAGAGACTCTTGCAGACACTTTCAAAATATAGAAACTTCACACAAGATCACATTTAAGCAATGTGAGGAAACTACTATCTGCTGCAGTACAGTGTCATCCATAAGCCACCAATATGGTAATTTATATGCTTTGTCAATAAACATTTTTTTTAAATTTGGATATGAGTAAAACTGTACATGTCTTAAGTAATTGTTTGTCTTAATCATTTACTAACAGTAAGTCATGTGCATGTGTCAACAATACTCATTTCAGGAAGAATTTTACAATTTATGTTTTTCCCATAATGTTCTAAAGCAAATTATAAGCAGAATCCTGATGTATTGTATTTTCTGTTTAAATGCATAGTTAAATATATATGAAGAATGAGTGATTTTCTATGTTTTGTGAGAATCTCTTACTACCTGTCTCTTATCAATTACTTTAAAAATAAGACCAGAGATTCTCTTTTTCCCCCCACACATTATGAATACAATGACACCAGAGAAATTGAATTTTAAAAACTCAATGCACGAGCTAAGGTAAAAGTTACAATCATTCATTCACTTACTGCAATTTCTACAGAACAGTTTTTCTTTCTAATATGAATTACATCTTTTCTTTTGTATCCTCCACTAAAATACTATTATTTTAAAAAAGATTTCTATAAAACAAAATGTGAGAAAAACAGAGGAATGTGTATTCTTCATAAATTCACAAACAAATAAAAAAATTAATTAAAAGAGCACACCGATAGTGCACTTTTGAGTTAATTTTTATGTTCACTTAATTGTTAATGAGCAACCAATTAAAAAAGATAACAAAATCTTAAAAATCTGTCAAACTGAATCAATTTCTGTACACAATGAGGTTTGAAAATGAAAAGCATCTTTCTGAATTATGAATAGAAATAAAACTTCTGTTTTTAGTTTTTTTTTGCTGTGTAATTAAACGAGAAGTTAAATTAGGAGAAATTACAAAAAATACAATATACAAATTTATAACAAATATGATTATAATAACATACATTATGCTACTGTAGACTATTAACATTTTAGATTGTAGCCAAGTATGTCTTGATTATTTGCTTTTTTACAACATATATGCTCTTAATATTATGATGATTTTCTTTTTCTTCACTGTATGAGTCACCAAATAAGATTAGTCTGTGCATTATCATCTGATTTAGAGAGCTGTTGTCGCACTGCTGTACATCCCTTCACAACAATTGCTTGCAGAGAACTGGCTTTCACATTATTATTAAAACAAAATAATTCAGGCTGTGAATTTCACTGGCAATGAAAATGTCATGCATTGGTTTTACAGATTGCTCTGTTGCCTAGCAAGGGCTGGCAGCCAGCTGTCTTCCAGTATTCTGAAACCATCAGTATAAAAAGAACCTGTCAGTACTTAAACTTGAGCTTTGTTCCAGACAACCCGTTGTTGGCATTGTTAAACTAGCAAAATGTCTCTGTGCTGAGACTTTCAAAACCAGCTACTTGCTACCTCTTGTTGAGAAACCAGTCTCTGAATTCAAAATAAGAACATCCATAACATCAATAACTCTTCAATACTTCACATAGTCACCTTCTCAGACTCATCAAATGAATTTGGTGTTGGTTTAAACATCATGTGTAATATTCATGGCAGCCCTATAAAATCTGATTTAACTTGAAATGGAGGATTGAATTGTGACTGAGACCCACTTTTATTGTAAATTTTTTTTGCACATTTCATTTTTTTCACAAATTCAAGATGTTTTTATTAGCACAACACTGTACAATGGCTGACCCTGCATGTACTGTATATTTTCTTTTAGTTTGGCACAACCCTGATAGTGAGAAGTCTAAAAAGGAGTATAGTGTCATAGTGCTTAGAACTGCCTCTGTACTAGTAAATTCTGGGTTTGAGACCGGGCTCAGTCACTGTTTGTGTAGGTTTTGTTTATTTACTCTCTAAATTGAGCCCATATGTGTGTGTGTGTGTTTGTGTGTGTATACACTGCAATATACTGACACTCCATACAAGACTGGCCACTGCCGTGTGTATCCAGTCCTAATGACTCCGAACTGAAACACAGTAAACAATATATAGTTGTTTGGCTGGATGGATAATGTCATGATTTTGCCAGGACTTTGTTGCTAATATTTTTTATCTTTATCATTTGGTAATTTTACTATTTTTTGCAAATATTTGTTGAAAATATTCTATATTTTGCTTTTCCCTTTTCATCTATTGCAGAATCTGGGGAAACTGAGTATCTGCTAAATAAGCTTCAGTAGCACTTTAGTTTAGGTACTTCAAAAATGCATCTATTACCCATTTATTCACATGTAACAAAACCTTAACTAAGGCTTTTTCAGTCTTCATAACACTCCTAAAACATCAGTCGATAGATTATCTATCTCTGTGCAGTGTGGAATATTGATGTGACAGTAAAATGACTTCTTAATATGAAGGATTCACAGATCTTATACTAAATATGTAATATCAAGAGAAATTTGTTTCAAGCCACCTCAGGCCAGTACAAAGTGAAGTTTTGTTACTAGGTCACATTGCAGAGATGAATGAACGCTTTACTAGTGCTTTGCAAGTGTTATGAAGACCCGAAGAAGTGTATGTTAAGGTTTTGCTACATAAGAGTCAATGAGAAATTGATGCATTTTTGTAGTACCTAAACTAAAGTGCTACCTAGGTTAAAGTTGCTAAACCATTACCTATTCCTGCTCTTGTTATTTGGCTCACTTTTTATGTTTCTTTATAAATTCATGAATGTTTTAACCATTATTCATTTGATGGCAAATTTCTAGCCATAGGAGGATTGCTTTATTCTTGAATAAGGTGATATGCAAAAAGGTGTTATCTCTATGATGCTGCTTAATCTATATAAAGAAAATGATAATACCCTCTTATCTTTTGAATTTTTCAACTTTGTTTGATGTTATTTACCTTACTGAAATATTGAATTTATATTCCAGCTGAATTAACTCAAAATTCAGACTACTAAGTGTTTAACACTAGAATTGCCAAGGCATACAAACAAATTCGTAAACCCGGCCCATCTTAAATCCCTTCGCACCTCTCTGTCAGTGGCTTTTGTCTTGTAAATGTGTCGACCACACAAGCAGCAAGCAGCCTGTTATACCATCCCCTCACCCCCCCCACCTCCACAGAACAGTCAATAAATTCTCCCAGTTCAAGCCTTGATTATCTGGGAGTGAGTTACCTAGAGCTGTATAGGGGAAATAATTTCGTGTGTGTTCCATGTCTACAACAATCTATGCAAACACATCGTTAAAACAGACACGTTTTTATGTTTTAGTAATAAATGACAAAATATAGACATGAACCGTATAATGTGTGAAGGCCGATGGCCAAATACCAAATAAACACTTTCACAAAAGGTACAAGTGCAATATGACAGCTTTCGTGGTGCAGTGGTAAGAACTGCTGAGTTATAATCCAGAGGTTGTGAGTTTGAAACCAGCTCCCCTGCAAATTTACCATTTTGAGTAGTGAGCTACTCTTATTGTTAAAATTATACAATAAAAACATGCATTTGATTTGTGTCTGTAACAGCTGGTGTAAATTTATAGGACTTGTAAAAGTTAGTTTTTTTTTGTTTTTTTTTTTACTTTTATTCTCTCAGTCACGATCACGATACAATAACAGCCCCCCACCCCAGATCTGACGCTGTCACTTTTTATCTGAAACTGGGAGTAACTGTAGATGTGTGTGGTGTTTTGAGACAATGGAACTGGAAATTCTCACGCATTATACAGTTCATGTCTACATTTTGTCATTTATTACTTAAACATGAAAAACATTTCTGTTTTAACAATGTGTTTACATAGATTGTTGTAGACACAGAACACACATGAAATTATTTCCCCTATACAACTCTAGATAGCTCACTCCCAGATAATCAAGGCTTGAATTAAGAGAACTTCTTGCCCGTTCTGCAATGGTGGGGGGAATGGTATAGCAGGCTGCTTGCTGCTTGGACTTATCGGCACATTTAGAAGACAAAAGACGCTGATGGAGAGGTGCCAAGGGATTTAAGGTGGGCCGGGTTTGCAAGTTTTTTCGTAGGCTTTGGTAATTCTAGTGTTAAGAAAATTAATAGGGAAAGGTAGTTGTACTGGGGGGAATGGCCAGAAAAATGCATCATTTCAAAATGGTGAAATTCATGAAATTTGGCATTCATATCATGGTTGATTCAACCTAAAATTAGACTTTAACGTCTTTCAAAAGTTCCATTGAGAAATGAGGTTCTAATGGGGAGGTGGCACAAAGCCAAAACTGTTATCACAAAAAAGCAGTTCAGCCAATGGTAATAAACTTGCCATATTATTTAGGTTTGGCCCATCTCATGGTGAAGGCTGCAGTATATTCCACGTCAGCTCTTCAATGGACATGGTGGTGGGTGAAGAGGGATTGTGGTGTGATGTGCCAACACAAAAATCATACTCAATCAATCATAAATATCTATGTTTACTAAATGCTTGTATTTACTTTATTGCTCATGCAATTTAAAATGTAGACTTCATTGAGTTTCAAGAACTTCACTGAATGATCATAATGGCAGGGCTAGCACCACAAAAAGCACAAATTACTCCAAAGTAGATTGAATGTGCATTATATTTTACAAGTGTTTTACAGTTAACAAAACTTACCATATAGAATTTGTGAAGTTTCAAAAGTTTCATCTTGAATAGGTGTGCAATAAAGGGAACAACCCAAAAACCGGTAGTTAAATGCTGTATCAATGATTCAATTATTTAACAAACCAACCAGTTTATTAATGTGGGGTTAAACAGCTAAAGTATTTGTGAACCAACTGTAAGTCAGAAAGTACAAAGATGTAGCATTCATGCTACATTATACACACACAAAAAAAGAAACACATTTTCAAATCTTGAGAGCAGAGATATTAATTGTTATCAGAAAGGCACTCCTGATGATAGATGGGACTCTTGCATTTGAACCAAAAATGACAACCATAATACATAAACATTTGCTTTCTTAACTTATTATATGAATATACCCAAGCAACGCTGAGTACTTTGGCTAGTCGTAAATAACAATATTATATTTCTAATTATGCCATTACCGTTCCTCAGTCACTGTTTACAATTCAGGGTTATGGCGAGCTAAAACGTTTGCATGAAGATACAGAAGCAAAACTAACTCTAAACAGGAAGCTTGATCATTGCTAGGTGCAGCTACCCAGGCACACTTTGCACAACAGAGTCATCATTACACTTAGTAAGGGCGTATTTGGCCTTCTACCTAGAATTCAAGCAATCACTTGTTAAACGTCATGCAGAATGACATAAGTACATACAGTAAGTACAGATGCATGCTAAGCTTCGTCTACTAAGGTTACAATGCTACCTACCCTCAGCACCACCTTGCTGCACAAAATACATATTTACTAGAACAAATACAGCAGGAACATTCTTCATAAATAAATTTGGTTAAGTATGAAATTCAAAATACTGTATATTACTTTAACTGAAACAAATATTCACGTGTTATCTAAGATAGTATCTTTCATCACATTTAGGAAGGATGTTCATCTTGACAGTGTTAATTCTTCCTGCTAAAGTGAGATGGAGGGCAGAACATCTATGCACGTCTTGTTTTTTTTTTTTTTTCCATGCAGACTGCAAAATTTTGTTGAAAAAGAGCAAATACTTACTTTTGATGTTTATTTAAACTGAGCTGCGATGATAAAAAGGAAGGTGTTTAATGTAATGTTCTTTGTTAGAGAGTTAATTGGAAAAAGCACACCTTCATTCAAATTAATTTTGAGTCTAGAAATCTTTTGAAATTCTGCTTGTGCTGCCAGGACTGCAGGCACAATATTTTGTGGATCTAATATATAGTACCATATCATCTACAACAACAACAACAAAATTTATTTATATAGCACATTTTCATACAAACAGTAGCTCAAAGTGCTTTACATAATAAAGAATAGAAAAATAAAAGACACAATAAGAAAAACAAAATAAATCAACATTAATTAACATCGAATAAGAATAAGGTCCAATGGCCAGGGGGGACAGAAAAAACAAAAAAAAAACTCCAGACGGCTGGAGAGAAAAATACAATTTGTAGGGATTCCAGACCATGAGACCGCCTAGTCCCCTCTGGGCATTCTACCTAACATAAATGAAACAGTCCTCTTTGGATTTAGGGTTCTCACGGAAGGACTTGATGATGATGGTCACGTAGACTTCTGCCTTTTAATCCATCCATCATTGTTGGAGCATCATGAAGCTTTGACTAGGTGGAGGTGGCGCAGGCCACCACCACAAAGAAACCGGAAAAAGAAACAGAAAAAGAGAGTAGGGGTCAGTATGGATTTTAGAGCCACCATGAGTAATTATTATAAGGAAATTGAACATACAGGGTATCAGGATTAAGTTAAATTAAGTTAAACTGAAGTTATAAAAAGGCCATGGTAAAGTAATGTGTTTTCAGCAGTGTTTTAAACTGCTCTACTGTATTAGCCTGGCGAATTTCTATTGGCAGGCTATTCCAGATTTTAGGTGCATAACAGCAGAAGGCCACCCCACCAATTCTTTTAAGTTCAGCTTTTGGAATTCTAAGGAGACACTCATTTGAGGATCTAAGGTTACGATTTGGAATATAAGGTGTCAGACATTCCGCTATATAAGATGGGGTGAGATTATTTAAGACCTAATAAACCATAAGCAGAATTTTAAAGTCAATCCTGAATGACACAGGCAACCAGTGTAGTGACATCAAAACTGGAGTAATGTGTTCAGATTTTCTTTTCCTAGTTAGGATTCTAGCAGCTGCATTCTGCACTAGTTGCAAACGATTTATGTCTTTCTTGGGTAGTCCTGAGAGGAGTGCATTACAATGCGTGAACTAATTTCTCAGCATCTTTCAGTGATATAAGAGGTCTAACTTTACTTATGTTTCTTAAGTGAAAAAATGCTGTCCTAGTGATCTGATTATGCGATTTAAAATTCAGATTACGGTCAACAATTATCCCTAAGCTTTTTACCTCTGTCTTGACTTTTAATCCTAATGTATCCCGTTTATTTCTAATAGCCTCATTGTATCCATTATTGCTAATCACTAAGATTTCAGTTTTCTCTTTATTTAACTTGAGAAAGTTACTATTCATCCATTCTGAGATACAAGTCAGACATTGTGTTAGTGAATCAAGAGAGTCAGAGTCATCAGGTGCTATTGATAAGTACAGCTGTGTGTCATCAGCATAGCTGTGGTAGCTCATGTTGTGCCCTGAGATAATCTGACCTATCTGTATATAGCAATATTTTCTGTTCAAGTCCTTCTCTGATGATCCCATTTATCTCAGATGCATTTCAAAAGTCAACAGCCAATGGCTCAATAGAGATTGCAAATTGCAGTGGTGACAAGGGGCATCCTTGTCTAGTACAATGTTCTAGTTTGATGTAGTCTCAAATAATGTTGTTAATGCAAACTTCCCTTACATTTGGTTGTCCAAAAAACACGTTCCAGCTTTAAATAATAATTTATCTTATTTTTTTATTCAAACTCAAGAAGCCTATTCATCTTATCAATACAAGTGAAAATATACTGCAACGCAATAGTTAACCCTGCTGCTGCTTCACAGCTCTGGAAGACAACTTGGTGCAGATTGAACCCTGATTATCATTTGAGAAGGTTTTATATTTTCTTTTAGGTTCTAAAGACAATCAAGTTAGTCTGGTATGAGCGGCAAAGAGTGTGCGCATGAGTATGTTTTGTGATGAACATGGCATCTACTCAGGTTTGGTTCCTTTCACATGTTAATTTCTGTTAAGATAGGCTCTGACTCACCTTGCCCACTACTGGAAAAAATTGATTCATTGTAAACAAATGGATTATGATTTGGAAGTGAACTAAAAGTGGCAAAGTTTCCATTTCCAGCATTTCAGTTGCCAGTAATAATATAGAAACGATTGCTTAGTATTTTCAAGCAGCCTTGTATGCACGTACTGTATCAGCTAAATAAAAAATGCACTGTAAGAAATTCTTTTATAGGAAATTTTATTCTTTACATTCAAAATAACATCTTATAATTAGTTATCTATTACTCTAGCCAAATCATGCTACATGTATCTATTAAAATGTGTATTCCAAGTTGACTCTTATGGTACGCATTACAAAGTAATTAAGTTTATAAAAATGGCAGGGTAATAGTGAGCTACAACCTTTGCATGAAGTTACAGAAGCAAAACTAACTCCGAATAGGAAGCTTGGTGCAGCTTACTTTTCGAAAGTTAAGAACATTTGCATTCTACACTATATCTAATAGTTTTACCTGCTCAGTGCAATTATAAAAGTGGCAAAAAAAGTAAAACTATTTTTAATATATAAATTTATTCTAGTTAAAAGCCATAAAGACAGGACAAGAAAACCACTAAATGACTGTCTAGCCCAACACACATAAACTCAAAGTTTGAAAACTGTAAATAAATAAAATGAATGTGGAAAGATGACTAACAATATGCAATTAAAATCATTCATGAACTGAAGAGTCTTAATGGACCAATTTGCCTTTTCTCATTTTAATCACTGCCTATATTCTTTACAAAAATATGCTAAATTTGACAGGGCTAGGATAGCTGTGAAAATGACAATGGGACATCTTAAGAAAATCATTTTAATGCATAGAAGCATAAATGTAGAATTACAGTAAAATTATGGAGATATCTGTTTTCCTGAAAGGTACAGTATGATGGTTCTTTTGTAAAAAGAAATAAAGACAATTATATTTGTTTTAATTTGTCAGTTTGCATATATTGTCAATTTTGCATTGACAGGCCTAAACTAATATGCTTTGTAACAAATGTATCAGCTTTATTCTTTTAATTTGCTATGACAAATTGTCGACTAGGCTGTAAATACTGCCTTAATTGGATAGAAGCTAGAGTGTACAGTTTATATTTTGAGAAAAGTACACTGTACTTACTATCCTGATATATTTCTTTCCTTATATCCTTCATGTGTGTAATATAAAATGTATGATCTATAGGCAACTGATTAAACAATTGCATTGTGTTTTACTTAAAAATTAAGATTGATTTTAATATAAGGGCCTAATACATTTAACCAATTGTTTTTTACACAAACTACTTACTAACTGACTTGCTAATGAAAGTTACTATAAATTGCTACCAGTATACAGTATTACTTATTTCTTAATATAATGAAATAGTGTATAGCAGAACTAATAATGTTCAGTAATGACTTACGGATTAAAGTTACTATAAAGTGTTACCAATAAGATGATTTGTTTTTTCTTTGGATGCATTTAAAATGATTTCCATCACGCCACTTGTGCTGATCAAACTATATTTAAAAAGTTAATTAAAGCCACTAAAATACTATAAATTCAGTGCAAACAATTCTTCTTATTTAATTTTTTTTTTGCTGTTCTCAACTGTATATCTTCCGTTGGAATGAAGACTTGCATTTTTTTCTATAAGCCAGGATATTGTGTGCTATGAATAATTTTTTTTCAGTAATGTTTACAAACTTGAAGCTAAATGTCTCTCGATGCTGATCATATGCTCAGTTTATATCTCTGAAGCTGACTTATCATTTTAATATATGGTACAATGCAATTCATGAATTCTAAGTGTAAGATTGGCTTGTAATAAAGCTCATTACTTCTGTGTCACATTAAGTCACGCATATACAAAATTTTAATAAATTGTTCCAATTAAATTTCTGCATCTAATTAAACAGGATTTTGCTGGCTGGATTAATATTCATTTGGTTGGAGAATCTAAATAAATACTTTGCCCAAAGTCTTGCTCAAAAATGAATGTAAACCTTTAAAAATATGTTAACTGTTTAAATTATTTTTTTAGAATTATAAATCACCATCACAACAATAAATAATTAAATAAACAAACAAATAAACAATCTCTTTTTCAGAAGTCCAAAAGTTAGGGAAGTTTTGGCTTTCCTAAAATTCACTTTTACTTTAAGCAGCAAATGCCTGGACTTCAGTATCCTGCAGTAAATCAGAGAAGGTCTGAAATGCATCTGAAATGGAGATTTAGCAATGCTTCTTTTCAAAATGTTGTCCTCTGTGCATTCATGTCCACAAACATCTGGGAATTCAACAAAAGTCTAATGCTACAGAACATGGGAAGATTATTGTGGTAATGAGGTTGATATCTTAATTGAGAAGTGTTACTGTTAATCACACCTTTATAAACCAACCATTATTTATTAGTTGAACAAGCAGGCTTGATGGACTGAAAGGTCTCTTCTTGTTTGTCAAATTTCATAAGTACTCAAATGTCCAGGTGGCACGGTGGCGCAATGGCAGCACTGCTGCCTCGCAGTTAGGAGACCCGGGTTCGCTTCCCAGGTTCTCCCTGCGTGGAGTTTGCATGTTCTCCACATGTCTGTGTGGGTTTCCTCTGGGTGCTCCGGTTTCATCCCACAGACACACAGTCCAAAGACATGCAGGTTAGGTGCATTGGCAATCCTAAATTGTCCCTAGTGTGGGTGAATGTGTGCCCTGTGATGGGCTGGTGCCCTGCCTGGGGTTGGTTCCTGCCTTGTGCACTGGGATTGGCGCCAGTAGACCCCCATGACCCTGTAGTTAGGATATAGTGGGTTGGATAATGGATGGATGGATTAAATGTTCCCACTGGAACAGGTCATTAATAGTTTTAATAATATTTCTAACCTTGTATATGCAGATCATTTACAGCTTTGTGTTTTTGTAAAATGAGGTGACCTTGATCAATGGTCTGTTGTAATTAAATGTTTGACTGTCATAAAATGTTGATAATTGTCTTGAACTAAATAAGGATAAGACTGTGATGATAGTTGTTGCTCCAGAAAATTCCTTTTTTAAGATTAAGCAGAGAATTAGAAACTTTTCTTTTTATATTGACCTTAAAAATTGGTATTTAGGTGTAATTTTTGTCCAGTCCCTGAGTTTGGATCCACATATTAGATTGTAGACTAAGTCATGCTTTTTCATTTAAAAAAATTGCCAAACTGAGGACTATTATGTGTAGAGCTGAGATGGAGATGCTTATTCATACTTTTATTTTCTCTAATTTGGACTTGTTATATATCTGAACAATTTATTGTTGGACTGTCTTCAGTCAGTTCAAAATGCTGCTGCAATCTAGGCCTTTGACAAGAACAATCAGAAGGCCCAATATTACTCCTATATTAATGGTATTAAATTGGAAGTTGAGAACCACAAGGCCATTCATCCACTTCATTACACTGGAGAGAAACCAGGAAAAGAAAACATCATCAGAATTACTAAACACGGCACAAGACTGGCAGTTGATGACAGACTTGGGCAGAAATCTCAAGTTCCTACAGCATATTGCCAAGACTATTTTTGCCTAGACACAGTCCTAGTATTAGGAAGTACAGAGTATAGTCATGCTGGAGTTTAGTGTGTCATTTGGAAAAAGTCACAGAAAATGTTGGAGGGCTAGGTGCATGCCCATGAAGATTGGGTGCTGAGGCTTTGCAGGGCAGTATCTCTTTACAGGCCATACTCTATACTTGGAATCTCAGGAGAAAGGATGAGATCCATCTACAACAACACAAAAGCTGCAGAGGAAGTATTCAGGAGACTCTGGATCAAGACAGAAGATTTGTGGGAGATTACTGCTAGGGCATAAAGTGAGGCTTGATCAGGCTCAAATGAATCTCCTGAGGGACAGTGTCTGATAATCAAACATCCAAAACACTTAACGACCTCAGGTAACCTTATTGATGAGCCTTTGCTTCGCATCAGAAGATGTGTTATCACAGCATATCTGCATGCTTCACTTTCTGAAGCTTCGCTGGACTGCACCCACTTGTACTGTATGTCAATCTTTATTCATAGCACACTCTTTCTTAGCTCTTTTATCCTGCTGCCTAGTGTTCTTAAAAAGTGCATGACAGATTGTTATGGTTAATCAACAAAACAACATTTATTTATATGGAAGATTTTCATACAAATGATGTAGCTCAAAGTGCTTTACATGATGAAGAAAGAGAAAAGAGACAAAGTAAGAATTAAAATCAGAGAACACTAATTAACATAGAATAAAAGTAAGGTCCGATGGCCAAGGAGGACAGAAAAAACAAAAAAACTCCAGACGGCTGGAGAAAACATAAAATCTGCTGGGGTTCCAGGCCATTAGACCGTCCAGCCCCCTCTAGGCATTTTACCTAGCATAAATGATCAGTCCTCAAATCGAAGACTCCGATCTTGTCTTATGTTTAATTGTATTTTTTCCATCTTCTTTGTTCATTTATTATTATTATTTATAGTTTACCATTGTTTTCTTAGGAGTGTTTGCATATAATACACCTTTGCATATAATACACCTATTGCAATAGGCAAGTTTGTCTATCTGTTCTTATAAAACAACTCAGCCACCTGTGGACCAGTTTTGTTGAAATGTGGAATCCTTAATCTTCAAAGATATTTGTTGAGACAGTTAAATTTTTATTGAGATATCCTGAACAAATTTCACCGCACAAAGTTTTAAAAATTCAGAATCTCCAATTGAAAAAAACTGGCAACTTTGCTGTCTATCTTTGATCGGAGGAATGTTCTGTGCAAATTCAGGTACAAATAAGTTTAAAGTTTCAATTTTATCTTGAAAGAAGCTGCATAAAGTTTTATATTTTGTATATGTTTCTATTTTACTTGTCGGATGCCCAATGCAAGTAAGTCAGATGCAGGGAAAAGCACATGCAAACATCTCACACAACCTTTCTTCTGCTTTAGGTAAGTTAACTGTAGATGCTGAAAAAAAAATCCCATCTCTGGAAATAAATAGAAGGTCAAAACAATTATGTAAACATAAATAAGACTGCATTGATTGAACTAATATTATCTGAAGAATCCTGTTGTAATGAACCAGCGTTATCAACTTACAGGTAAACAGCGTTTGAACTAACTAATTAATTACTGTACAAGAGAAAGGTACAGCTGCCCTAACTGATACAAACATAGGACAGGATTAGAAATGGAACTGCAATTGATCTGTGGGCAGAAGATCAGAGCCACTGGGCTTGCAACAAGGACCATGTTAGCTGCTAAAAATCAAAGAAATGGCAGAGTTACAATTTGCTTAATTCTGATTACTGACTGGCATAACATATAACAGAAACGACCGTGCATTATGGTTTCTCTATACCTGAAGAGCAGCTTTTGCTTCCGTGTATCTTCAGAATGGAATTATAATTTTTAAGATAATTTTCCCATTTTGTACTCTAGTCAAATTTAATCTGTTTCTTTCCAAGTTGTTGCTTATTTATATAATTTTAACAAATTACTGTGTTTTAGCTGACATTCGTAGCTAGATGCGCTTATTTATTTCAGTTGCTTTTTCTTTTCAAAGAGTAATATTGATAGTGATTTTATGCTGGTATTGGTTATTTTGCATTAATAGTGATTTTTCATTTGATAATTATAGGATACTACTCTATCATAATGTCTAAGAAAACTGCATCAGTTAGTCACAGACCCTCCACCACTGACACACATCAATAAATGCCATTTTCACATCACTTGAATAGGAATCTGCTGCCTACTAAATTCATTAGGCCACCACAAGTCTATTTTTGCTCCATTTTGAACTCCACTATAAAGTACTGTTAAAAAAGCACCCAATAATTACATGCTATTATCACTATTACTATTGAATATGACTCATTGTTACAGAAATAATTAATAAACATGAACCTAATAACAGACTCTTTGATGAAATAAATAAAAATGTGAAATGCTCCAACTTTTATATCAATTAATTTAGTTGCTGAATGCACCTGAATGTTATAATAGTCTTTTCTAACTTGTTACAATATTCTGTTCATAAATTATTTGTTTGATTATGTATCAATCCATAATTTTTATTCTGGTTGTTTATATTGTTTATTATCTATATGTGTAAATGCATTCTCTTTTTTCCTTTCAATTCCAGTGCCCAATCAATTCCAATGCTTCTGTGGTTGTTATTAGCTGTAAATATTGTCTTCTTGTTTGTGTTCTGTTTCTCTGGTTTTTTGACTTCTCTGTATTGGTTTGTAGATTCTGATTATTGAATTTGTGCATTTGGGACTTTGGTTTTTGAGTATTTTGCTGCTGTCTTTCAAGTTTGTTAATAAATCTTTGTTTTATATTGAATTATTGTATAACTTTTTTACAGGCCCGGGGTTGATAGCTATAGCCCCCTAAAGAATTGACGTAGGTCAAAGCCAGTCTGGAGAGTAGGTACCAGGCTGCCCTTGAGAATATCTTTTCTGGGTAGGTTTGTGGGATTGAAGCCTGTTCTGTCACTCATTTTTCGAGGCCTCACACCACTTTGTGTACTGCACACACAACACAGATGAAGCTATAAAACTGCTCGTCATGTAAACCTTTTCAGACATGCCTGCTAACCTGGAAAATGTACCCGACATGGTAGTTCTGGGGTCAAGCTCTCCATAAATTAATCCTGTCAACTGCTCCTCCAGAAATAGTAACCATGGCCAACAATGGAGATATCTACCAGAAGATTATACCTGAGATGACTTGGGAACAACTGGGAGTTATGTCAGACATAACTGAAGGTTGCTCTGTAGCAAAGAGGACTGGTCTGCCTCATTCATTCCATTTCCACTGCAGAGCTCACCAAAATGTTGTAGAGAAAACTAAGCGAGAACCACTTTTAATTAGTTGTCTTCCAAGTAATTCTCTAATTTAAAAGCAATAAGGCTGACTATATAATGAGTATTCAGAAAGACCAGACTTAGCATTTATTTCAAAGAACAAAGTACACCCATTTTTATATGCTACTTTCTTCAAAGTAATCTCCCCAGATGATTTAACCATTTCTCAAATGTTTACTGACATTTTTGGAAGCAAATGTGAAGTCTTCAAATGTGATGTGAGCACGGATTATTTGAAATCTATTTTTTTTATTTCTTATGTTATTTATATATTACTTTTGTTGCTATATAGTTTTTTTTTCATTCCAGATGATATCATTAATAAGTTTTCTGTTAATTTATTATTTAAATACTTTACTCATACAATGTTTCAATTCTGTTATTTTGTTTGACCATTTTTTTTTCTAATTATGTTAGGAATATATGTTTCATGTGTAACTTCCTTTAATATTAGTGGGCTTTCATATAATTATTTTTTTATTTTTTATGTTAATTCTTATTTTACTCTGCATTTATATTCCACTTATTTGTCTTTATCCTTATACTCTGTCATTTAAATGTTTGTTTTTCCAACAAATTTTTTTTCTTTGAGTGCTTTCTTTCTTGAGTGTGCTATTAGCACATGACTTTTTTCATTGTTACCATGCATGTGCTGTTTCAATTAAAACCTTTGTGTTTTTAATGTTATTTTTTTCTATAATGTAAATTTGTTCTGTATTAGTACTTAAATTTAATCTATTAATATTTTCCTTACTTTTGTTTTGCTTTATTTACTTGTCTTGATTGCCTGCTGATTCTATTCTATTCAGATGTTTCAGAGGAAAAAATGAGTGTTTAACAGCTAAACTCAAGCTGAAGTATTGAAGTTTCTGTAAAACAGCATGAGGTCTTATCAGAAAAAGTGAGATTGAAGTGGGAGGTGTTTTTAAGTCACATGGAAACAGAAACTGGATAGTTTTACTAAAAGATAGTGTTTATGTAAATTAGTAAAAATTAATATTCAACTTCTTTGAACATGTTTCTTCAATTATTGCTGCCTGAACCATTTAGTATGGGGACACTCGGTTTTTACATGGAAGGGGCAGTGTGTAATTACAACCTCAATGAAATCCACATTATTGTAATGACACGGTGGGTGTGACAGAGGAATATGTTAGCACTCAGGCAGCATCGACGATTAGTGCCCCTTTAAAGGTAGTGTTTTATACAGAAGCCAAGTCTTCATTATCACTTGCATTCAACTACCGCCACTCAGTGTCTCTGTTAGGATCTGGAGTCTCCAACTTACTGAAAAGGATGTGAGAGGCCTCCCAAAGATCCAATAGCAGCCTAAGATCTTCACTGGCAAGGCAGAAGCCTGAAGACAGACTGAAGCCCAGACAAATCCACCTAGTCCCACAAAAGACTTCAGTCTAAGTAAACCTAAAATGGTGAAATTACCTTTTTAATCTAAATGCTGTCAATGTCTCAAAATATCCTAAGATGCATCTCAAGACAGAGAAGCCATGACAAACTTAGTCTTGAAGAGAGAGTCTAAAACAAAGAATCTTAATAACTGAGAAAATGTATTCACAAAATAGTAAAATTAAACAAAACAAGGTTCAAAAGAACAAAATGGAGTTACCTGATGGGCAATCTAAATCAACCAAGTCTCAATAAACAATTCAAAATCAAAAATAAAAAAACAGAACAGAAAATGTCAGAGAAACCTGTAAATCCACATAAATACAATACTTTGTAGTTACAACTGATTCCTTCACACTTAAAGGCACCACTACTGAAATCCTCGTCTCTGACTCAATAAATAAACAGGAAGGTCTCAGCAGTGGTGCCATCAAGGTGGGTGCAGGGAACGGAAGGGAAGGAACACAAATAATGAATAATAAACACATTTAATAAAAAATAACATCTAAACATGACAAATGATTAAAATTGAAAATACCATGGAAAATAAACAAAAAACAGGGAATAAACCCTGGCTGTAATATAACAGTCTCGCGCTCCTGTCCCTCTCTAACCCAGTCTGCTCTGCTTCTTCTGAATTCAGTACCCATACCAAATCAGACTGCTTATGTCTGAAGCAAGTAAATGGTCTTTCTTCCCCATTTCCACATCCTGCACTCGATCCTTCTATTGCCAATGTCTCCACAAGTCTCTGCCCCTTCCAAAAGTCAGTGGATACATTAGTGAGGTCTATCTTAGGTCTGGTTCTTGAACATTTCATTATTTTCAGTTCATTACGACAATGCCTGAGAGTGCACACGTAGCATACTACATCAAACAAGGCTTCATCCCTTATAACACAAAGCTGTGTATTCACACGTTGCTCAACAAGCCCAAAGCCAAGCATGAGTTTGTATAAATTTGTGTTGTATCCATAAGCCTACAGGCTTGCACATACTGAAAACCCAAAACAAACATCACTAAATATACCAATCAGTGCAAAAACAACATGGGCATAAATTTACTCTTGTGTATCTTAGCCCTTACCTGTATGCTGATAACAAGGCTATTGTAAGATGGTAACAAGATGCCCATTAATGCACTGTCAGCATAATATTTATTTAATAAAAACATTTTACTATGGATAAAGCACAAATGCACCCAGGCTGATATGTGACACTGCTTGGTTAAAACTCATGTATACAAAGGCAGATGTTAGACTGCCTAACTAAATTTTATATGAGATGAGCAGGATTAGTCTTGGAACTGAACAGCTACAACAGTCGTGTGATCAAATTAACAGTGCATTGCTGTCCAGGAATGGGGCAGCATTGCATGGCTAATTTGCATGTATAACTAACCATGTGTCCAGCTATGATCTCAAAGCAAGCCTTAAAAGAGTCCTCCCCTTGTCAGGAAATAGACGAGACCCTGTGAAATAATAATAACAAAAGATTTCTTACTATTTACAAGGTGTTTCCTTTTCATGGAAAAAAGTGTGAAGCATCTGCACAGATAAATAGGCAACACAAAAGACTTTCCAGCTGTGCCTAGAGCAATGACAAACAATGGAATGAGCCAGTTCCATGATACTGCTATGTGTCATGGCCAATGTGTGCCCCAAGACTGGAAGTCCGTGAGCACAACAATCTCTATTTTATTTACTTATTCCTAGCTTGTGTCTGTGGTATACATTCCTTCTGTGTCATTTGTGGTTTGATTCATGGTGGCATAGTGGTTAGCACTGCTGCCTCACAGTTCATGTCACATATTTGTCTACAATAATCGATTCAGCACAGTTGGCAGATGTTTCCCTAGCCCTCAGGGACACTTAAGAGACCATTGCACTATTAATATCAATTCAAAACTAGTTCAGTTTCTCCTTTCCCATCAATGTCAAAGCATTTCACAGAGTTCAGCAAAGTTTCTGAACATTTCTGTGATTTTCATTCCTCAGTAGTTCGGAATAACAATTTCTTCACTTTTTCTATTGGTTTCTTTCAGCTGTTTTTTGACAACTCACATTAAAACAAGCTAAGTGCATACTTCCATTTTTCTTGAAAAAAGATATGAAATATTTTAGGAAAGCATTTAATACTACTATTACATGAAACAGAAAACTAAATTCCCAGACCGTTGGTGCTTCCTGTTATATACTTATTTAATTGTGTGTAAGACACTGTATAAAAACTACTGCTGTTTATAATAGATGTTATTGCTTTATGAGGTTCCAATAACTTCAAGAGAAAATAAGTTAGGTCCACAGGTTTTCCTAGAAGGCAATATATATATATATATATATATATATATATATATATATATATATATATATATATATATATTGTGGAGGATTGCCGGCTTTCCATGCCGGTCCGCACCCCCAGGCCGCCAGGAGGAGCTCTCCCGACAGCAGGATCGTGCCCCGAGGTCCAGCAGGGCCTTATGGACCTTGTAGTGTTTATACCCAGCCCTGCTGGATACCTTGGGGGCCACCAAGAGTCGCTGTGGGGGGGCTTATGGGCTCTTTTGTACCCTATGACCCGGGAGTACGTCATGGTCACGTGATAGGAAGGACCGACGTGCTCCGGGTTGAAGAAAAGGACTGTTTGCCCTGACCCGGAAGGAATAAGGAACTGTGGACTGTTGGGACAGGAACACCTCCGGGTCAGGGGCTATAAAAGGACGGTGCCTCAGTCCAGACACTGAGCTGAGCTGGGAGGTAGAGGAGCAAGTGTCTGGGCGAGGAGGAGAGAAAATTATAGTGTTTGGTTTACTTTATGAATAGTGTGGAGGGTGCTTGGTGCACTGTAAAATATAATAAAGAGTCTTGGACTTTTATCCGGTGTCTAGAGTTGTACCTGAGGGTTCAAGGGAGCACTAGCGCCCCCTACTACCACAATATATATATTATATATATATATATATATATATATATATATATATATATATATATATATATATATATATATATATATATATATATATCTATACTAATAAAAGGCAAAGCCCTCACTCACTCACTCACTCACTCACTCACTCATCACTAATTCTCCAACTTCCCGTGTAGGTAGAAGGCTGATATTTGGCAGGCTTATTCCTTACAGCTTACTTACAAAAGTTGGGCAGGTTTCATTTCGAAATTCTACGCATAAGGGTCATAACTGGAAGCTATTTTTCCCCATATAATGTAATGGAGTCTTGAGTTGGAGATGGCCGCGGGGGGCAGAGTTTCGTGTGACATCATCACGCCTCCTACGTAAGTACGTAGAGAACAAGGAAGAACTCCAAACAGCGATGAGCACAAAACGCCATTTCACAATTGAGAAGGCAGAAAAACATTATGAAGCAAATGATGCATACAAGCATATTCATAAGTACAGCTACTGCGGAAACAAAGCACGCCGTGAACCGTAAGTTTATATTAAATTAAGTTCATAGACAGGCTGCCACTAGCGTTTGTAATTTAGTGCCTGCCCATATAAGGCCGTCCATCAGCGGCAATCCAATACAAACACTGCCGGTAAATGTTCATGGGTGAAGGACTGTGCTTATGCAGAGGAAGATGAGATGGTCAGGGTGGTGTTTGGCACAAACTCATTGAAACTGCGAGAAAAAACTTTTAAGTGCCAGGTCTTAGCTGACATTACACGAGACGGCACCAGTACAGCTGGGAACCTTCGATGCAAGAACACCAAGCGGCTCACGTGAACTGACGCAGTGCACAGACAAAAAGCAACAAATATGAAGCGTCTTATACATACAATCATATTCATAAGTGCAGCTACTGCGGAAACAAAGCACACGGTGGAAAAAGTGAATGTCCTGCTAAAGGAAGACAGTGTAAAAAAACCCGTGCATGCAGTTTGTCACATCACAGATAAAAAGGAAGACGAGCTGTTTATTGATGCAGTAAGGAACTAATCGATGAATGAAACCTCTTATCTTTACAACGATTGACAAACACGGAATGTAACTTGAACACATCCTACAAATACGAGCCTGATTGAAAGAAATAATGATAATCAAATCCTTGATGACAGCAACATTCAATAACACTCACAAAACAATTACTGTATATTGACAATCATGTTACGTTATTTTTAAAATGTTCCCTTTTCTTTTTCATAACTTCTACTTCTCCACTGCGATACACAGGCATATACAGTGGTGTGAAAAACTATTTGCCCCCTTCCTGATTTCTTATTCTTTTGCATGTTTGTCACCCAAAATGTTTCTGATCATCAAACACATTTAACCATTAGTCAAATATAACACAAGTAAACACAAAATGCAGTTTTTAAATGATGGTTTTATTATTTAGGAGAAAAAATCCAAACCTACATGGCCCTGTGTGAAAAAGTAATTGCCCCTTGTTAAAAATAACCTAACTGTGGTGTATCACACCTGAGTTCAATTTCCGTAGCCACCCCAGGCCTGATTACTGCCACACCTGTTTCAATCAAGAAATCACTTAAATAGGAGTTGCCTGACACAGAGAAGTAGACCAAAAGCACCTCAAAAGCTAGACATCATGCCAAGATCCAAAGAAATTCAGGAACAAATGAGAACAGAATTAATTGAGATCTATCAGTCTGGTAAAGGTTATAAAGCCATTTCTAAAGCTTTGGGACTCCAGCGAACCACAGTGAGAGCCATTATCCACAAATGGCAAAAACATGGAACAGTGGTGAACCTTCCCAGGAGTGGCCGGCCACCCAAAATTACCCCAAGAGCACAGAGATGACTCATCCGAGAGGTCACAAAAGACCCCAGGACAATGTCTAAAGAACTGCAGGCCTCACTTGCCTCAATTAAGATCAGTGTTCACGACTCCACCATAAGAAAGAGACTGGGCAAAAACGGCCTGCATGGCAGATTTCCAAGACACAAACCACTGTTAAGCAAAAAGAACATTAGGACTCGTCTCAATTTTACTAAGAAACATCTCAATGATTGGCAAGACTTTGGGAAAATACCTTGTGGACTGATGAGACAAAAGTTGAACTTTTTGAAGGCAAATGTCCCGTTACATCTGGCGTAAAAGGAACACAGCATTTCAGAAAAAGAACATCATACCAACAGTAAAATATGGTGGTGGTAGTGTGATGGTCTGGGGTTGTTTTGCTGCTTCAGGACCTGGAAGGCTTGCTGTGATAGATGGAACCATGAATTCTACTGTCTACCAAAAATCCTGAAGGAGAATGTCCGCCATCTGTTCGTCAACTCAAGCTGAAGCGATCTTGGGTGCTGCAACAGGACAATGACCCAAAACACACCAGCAAATCCACCTCTGAATGGCTGAAGAAAACAAAATGAAGACTTTGGAGTGGCCTAGTCAAAGTCCTGACCTGAATCCAATTGAGATGCTATGGCATGACCTTAAAAAGGCGGTTCATGCTAGAAAACCCTCAAATAAAGCTGAATTACAACAATTCTGCAAAGATGAGTGGGCCAAAATTCCTCCAGAGCGCTGTAAAAGACTCATTGCAAGTTATCGCAAACGCTTGATTGCAGTTATTGCTGCTAAGGGTGGCCCAACCAGTTATTAGGTTCAGGGGCAATTACTTTTTCACACAGGGCCATGTAGGTTTGGATTTTTTTCTCCCTAAATAATAAAAAACATCATTTAAAAACTGCATTTTGTGTTTACTTGTGTTATATTTGACTAATGGTTAAATGTGTTTGATGATCAGAAACATTTTGTGTGACAAACATGCAAAAGAATAAGAAATCAGGAAGGGGGCAAATAGTTTTTCACACCACTGTATATAAATGTATATATATACCCCGATCTACAATACATACTTTAGCATAGACAAGCCACACGCTGTGGCTAATTGTAGAGTCTTCGCTCTAACGCCGAGGTTCGATTCCGAGAGGGATGTACTGACTATGTACGCGCTACCGATTCATTTTACCTTCGATCTCCTTGGTTTGGGACGTATGAAAAATATTAGGTTAACGCAGAATCATGTTACGTTATTTTTAAAATTTTCCCTTTCTTAGCACAAGCACAGCTGAGAAGCTTCAATGCATGTACTCCATAACGCGCTAAAAATAACGATTTAATCACACTTTCAATTCCAAGCAAACGTGAACTTTTGTCAATGCATGATTTCCTGGTACATCCATTACACTGATGCACACATCACAGCTACAAAAATGTTAGAGTCGGAATAAAGCGCGTTACTATGACTGATCATTTCGACTACCCGAGAAGCCTTGATAAAAGCATGGTTTTGTGCACACTGAAAAGCAAGCAAAATTAGATGCATTACAGAAAGCGGACTTTGTGGCTCTTACTGGGGATCATTGGACTTCCGTGACTGTTAGTAATTCTAAATACATCTAATTACAAAATGTTCAATGATCACACTGTTTTAGCCTAATGTACAAAATAATTTTGGCTAATGTTACTCAGAGTTTAAAGAGTAAGCTGGTCAAATTACCTTTTATGTTTCTGACTTATTTTTTTAAGAAGAAAACTGCACTTTATGTTGAAATTTTGGTTATTATTATTTAAAGACAATACTATTCTGAAAATGTACTTAAAGTACTTAAACTACCACTTTATTTTTAAGTCTGCCCAATTTTAACCAGGGATGATATTTTTGTTTCTGTTTTGAATTCAAATGCAGTTTAAAAGCTTTTTTCAGAAATTAAAACAGCTTCACTTTACAATATTCATGTCCATGTCTATTATTTGATTCTGTCGCCCACTAAAACCGTTTTAAACTAAAAAAAAACATTTGCGATTTGGGGCAAATTTATGTGTGCGATTACATACGATTAATCAAGATTAATTCTTACACAGCCTCTAATTAATTGGATTAATTTTTTTAATCGAGTCCCACCCCTAATATATATATATATGTAGATATATATATGTAGATCTGTATATATATGTGTATATACAGTATATATGTAGATATGTATATGTTGTATATACAGTATGTATATATGTGTGTCATATCAATGACAAAACAATTACATTAACAATCATCTTACGCTATTTTAAAATGTTTGCTTTTCTTTTCATAACTTCTTTAACACACTACTTCTCCATGGCTGGGTATACTGCTATATATATATATATATGCCAGCAACACTCATGACAATGACAAAACAATTACATTGTCAATCATGTTACGTTATTATTAAAATGTTTCCTTTTCTTTTTACTTCTCCGCTGCCAATCACAGGTATTTTGATATATATATATATATATATATATATATATATATATATATATATATATATATACATACAGATATATATAAATATATATATATATAAATAGATAGATATGACAACAACACTCATATCAATGACAAAACAATTACATTAACAATCATCTTACGCTATTTTTAAAATGTTTGCTTTTCTTTTCATAACTTCTTTAACACACTACTTCTCCCGCTGGCTGGTATTCTGCTAGTATATATATATATATATATATATATATATATATATATATATATATATATATATATCTATACTAATAAAAGGCAAAGCCCTCACTCACTCACTCACTCACTGACTCATCACTAATTCTCCAACTTCCCGTGTGGGTGGAAGGCTGAAATTTGGCAGGTTCATTCCTTACAGCTTCCTTACAAAAGTTGGGCAGGTTTCATTTCTAAATTCTACGCGTAATGGTCATAACTGAAGCTGTTTTCTCCATTTACTGTAATGGAGATGAGCTTGAACGCGGGGCGGAGTTTCGTGTGACATCATCACGCCTCACACGTAATCACGCAGTACATAGAAAATCAGGAAGACCTCCAAAAAGCGCTGAAGAAAACATGCATTATATAATTGAGAAGGCAGCGAAACAATAAGAAGTGAGCGAAAGTGACATATACAACCATTTTGATGAGTTCTGCTACTGAAACAAAGCACAATGTAAACCTACACTTTAAATTAAGTTCATAGACAGGCTGCGCTGGCGCTTGTAATTTAGTGCCTGCCCATATAAGGTCAGTCCGTCACGGCAATCCAATAGCAAACTGCCACTAAATATTCACGGGTTAAGGACTGTGCTTATGCAGAGGAAGATGAGATGGTCAGCGTGGTGTTTGGCACAAACTCAGCTTAAACTGCTAGAGAAAGTTTTAAGTGCCAGGTCTAAGGTAACATTAAATACAGCCATGGACATAGCACGAGATGGCACCAGCACAACTGGGGAACTTCGATGCATGTACACCGAGCGGCTCACGTGAACTGACGCAGTGCACAGATAAAAGCAACAGTTCCAAAGAGCGCTGAACAAAAACCGAATTACACAATTGAAAAGGCAGCAAAAAATATGAAGTGTCTGATACATACAAGCATACAGTGGTGTGAAAACTATTTGCCCCTTCCTGATTTCTTATTCTTTTGCATGTTTGTCACCCAAAATGTTTCTGATCATCAAACACATTTAACCATTAGTCAAATATAACACAAGTAAACACAAAATGCAGTTTTAAATGATGGTTTTATTATTTAGGGAGAAAAAATCCAAACCTACATGGCCCTGTGTGAAAAAGTAATTGCCCCTTGTTAAAAAATAACCTAACTGTGGTGTATCACACCTGAGTTCAATTTCCGTAGCCACCCCCAGGCCTGATTACTGCCACACCTGTTTCAATCAAGAAGTCACTTAAATAGGAGTTGCCTGACACAGAGAAGTAGACCAAAAGCACCTCAAAAGCTAGACATCATGCCAAGATCCAAAGAAATTCAGGAACAAATGAGAACAGAATTAATTGAGATCTATCAGTCTGGTAAAGGTTATAAAGCCATTTCTAAAGCTTTGGGACTCCAGCGAACCACAGTGAGAGCCATTATCCACAAATGGCAAAAACATGGAACAGTGGTGAATCTTCCCAGGAGTGGCCGGCCGACCAAAATTACCCCAAGAGCACAGAGATGACTCATCCGAGAGGTCACAAAGGACCCCAGGACAATGTCTAAAGAACTGCAGGCCTCACTTGCCTCAATTAAGATCAGTGTTCACGACTCCACCATAAGAAAGAGACTGGGCAAAAACGGCCTGCATGGCAGATTTCCAAGACACAAACCACTGTTAAGCAAAAAGAACATTAGGACTTGTCTCAATTTTACTAAGAAACATCTCAATGATTGGCAAGACTTTTGGGAAAATACCTTGTGGACTGATGAGACAAAAGTTGAACTTTTTGGAAGGCAAATGTCCCGTTACATCGGGCGTAAAAGGAACACAGCATTTCAGAAAAAGAACATCATACCAACAGTAAAATATGGTGGTGGTAGTGTGATGGTCTGGGGTTGTTTTGCTGCTTAAGGACCTGGAAGGCTTGCTGTGATAGATGGAACCATGAATTCTACTGTCTACCAAAAAATCCTGAAGGAGAATGTCCGGCCATCAGTTCGTCAACTCAAGCTGAAGCGATCTTGGGTGCTGCAACAGGACAATGACCCAAAACACACCAGCAAATCCACCTCTGAATGGCTGAAGAAAAACAAAATGAAGACTTTGGAGTGGCCTAGTCAATGTCCTGACCTGAATCCAATTGAGATGCTATGGCATGACCTTAAAAAGGCGGTTCATGCTAGAAAACCCTCAAATAAAGCTGAATTACAACAATTCTGCAAAGATGAGTGGGCCAAAATTCCTCCAGAGCGCTGTAAAAGACTCATTGCAAGTTATCGCAAACGCTTGATTGCAGTTATTGCTGCTAAGGGTGGCCCAACCAGTTATTAGGTTCAGGGGCAATTACTTTTTCACACAGGGCCATGTAGGTTTGGATTTTTTTCTCCCTAAATAATAAAAAACATCATTTAAAAACTGCATTTTGTGTTTACTTGTGTTATATTTGACTAATGGTTAAATGTGTTTGATGATCAGAAACATTTTGTGTGACAAACATGCAAAAGAATAAGAAATCAGGAAGGGGGCAAATAGTTTTTCACACCACTGTATATAAATGTATATATATACCCCGATCTACAATACATACTTTAGCATAGACAAGCCACACGCTGTGGCGCAATTGTAGAGTCTTCGCCTCTAACGCCGAGGTTCGATTCCCGAGAGGGGATGTACTGACTATGTACGCTACCCGACTCATTTTACCTTCGTGATCTCCTTGGTTTGGGACGATGAAAAAATATTAGGTTAACGAGAATCATGTTACGTTATTTTTAAAATTTTCCCTTTCTTAGCACAAGCACAGCTGAGAAGCTTCAATGCATGTACTCCATAACGCGTTAAAAAATAACGCATTTAATCACACTTTCAATTCCAAGCAAACGGGAACTTTTGTCAATGCATGATTTCCTGGTACATCCATTACACTGATGCACACATCACAGCTACAAAAATGTTAGAGTCGGAATAAAGCGCGTTACTATGACTGATCATTTCGACTACCCGAGCGAAGCCTTGATAAAAGCATGGTTTTGTGCACACTGAAAAGCAAGCAAAATTAGATGCATTACAGAAAGCGGACTTTGTGGCTCTTACTGGGGATCATTGGACTTCCGTGACTGTTAGTAATTCTAAATACATCTAATTACAAAATGTTCAATGATCACACTGTTTTAGCCTAATGTACAAAATAATTTTGGCTAATGTTACTCAGAGTTTAAAGAGTAAGCTGGTCAAATTACCTTTTATGTTTCTGACTTATTTTTTTAAGAAGAAAACTGCACTTTATGTTGAAATTTTGGTTATTATTATTTAAAGACAATACTATTCTGAAAATGTACTTAAAGTACTTAAACTACCACTTTATTTTTAAGTCTGCCCAATTTTAACCAGGGATGATATTTTTGTTTCTGTTTTGAATTCAAATGCAGTTTAAAAGCTTTTTTTCAGAAATTAAAACAGCTTCAGTTTACAATATTCATGTCCATGTCTATTATTTGATTCTGTCGCCCACTAAAACCGTTTTAAACTAAAAAAAAAAAAAACATTTGCGATTTGGGGCAAATTTATGTGTGCGATTACATACGATTAATCAAGATTAATTCTTACACAGCCTCTAATTAATTGGATTAATTTTTTAATCGAGTCCCACCTAATATATATATATATGTAGATATATATATGTAGATCTGTATATATATGTGTATATACAGTATATATGTAGATATGTATATGTTGTATATACAGTATGTATATATGTGTGTCATATCAATGACAAAACAATTACATTAACAATCATCTTACGTTATTTTTAAAATGTTTGCTTTTCTTTTTCATAACTTCTTTAACACACTACTTCTCCGCTGCGAAGCGCGGGTATACTGCTATATATATATATATATGCCAGCAACACTCATGACAATGACAAAACAATTACATTGTCAATCATGTTACGTTATTATTAAAATGTTTCCTTTTCTTTTTACTTCTCCGCTGCCAATCACAGGTATTTTGATATATATATATATATATATATATATATATATATATATATATATATATATATATATATATACATACAGATATATATAAATATATATATATATAAATAGATAGATATGACAACAACACTCATATCAATGACAAAACAATTACATTAACAATCATCTTACGCTATTTTTAAAATGTTTGCTTTTCTTTTCATAACTTCTTTAACACACTACTCTCTAAGCTGGTATTCTGCTAGTATATATATATATATATATATATATATATATATATATATATATATATATATCTATACTAATAAAAGGCAAAGCCCTCACTCACTCACTCACTCACTGACTCATCACTAATTCTCCAACTTCCCGTGTGGGTGGAAGGCTGAAATTTGGCAGGTTCATTCCTTACAGCTTCCTTACAAAAGTTGGGCAGGTTTCATTTCTAAATTCTACGCGTAATGGTCATAACTGGAAGCTGTTTTTCTCCATTTACTGTAATGGAGATGAGCTTGAACGCCGTGGGGAGTTTCGTGTGACATCATCACGCCTCACACGTAATCACGCAGTACATAGAAAATCAGGAAGACCTCCAAAAAGCGCTGAAGAAAACATGCATTATATAATTGAGAAGGCAGCGAAACAATAAGAAGTGAGCGAGTGACATATACAACCATTTTGATGAGTTCTGCTACTCGAAACAAAGCACAATGTAAACCTACACTTTAAATTAAGTTCATAGACAGGCTGCGCTGCGCTTGTAATTTAGTGCCTGCCCATATAAGGCCGTCCGTCAGCGGCAATCCAATAGCAAACTGCCACTAAATATTCACGGGTTAAGGACTGTGCTTATGCAGAGGAAGATGAGATGGTCAGCGTGGTGTTTGGCACAAACTCAGCGAAACTGCTAGAGAAAGTTTTAAGTGCCAGGTCTAAGGTAACATTAAATACAGCCATGGACATAGCACGAGATGGCACCAGCACAACTGGGGAACTTCGATGCATGTACACCGAGCGGCTCACGTGAACTGACGCGAGTGCACAGATAAAAGCAACAGTTCCAAAGAGCTGAACAAAAACCGAATTACACAATTGAAAAGGCAGCAAAAAATATGAAGTGTCTGATACATACAAGCATACAGTGGTGTGAAAAACTATTTGCCCCCTTCCTGATTTCTTATTCTTTTGCATGTTTGTCACCCAAAATGTTTCTGATCATCAAACACATTTAACCATTAGTCAAATATAACACAAGTAAACACAAAATGCAGTTTTTAAATGATGGTTTTTATTATTTAGGGAGAAAAAAATCCAAACCTACATGGCCCTGTGTGAAAAGTAATTGCCCCTTGTTAAAAATAACCTAACTGTGGTGTATCACACCTGAGTTCAATTTCCGTAGCCACCCCCAGGCCTGATTACTGCCACACCTGTTTCAATCAAGAAATCACTTAAATAGGAGCTGCCTGACACAGAGAAGTAGACCAAAAGCACCTCAAAAGCTAGACATCATGCCAAGATCCAAAGAAATTCAGGAACAAATGAGAACAGAAGTAATTGAGATCTATCAGTCTGGTAAAGGTTATAAAGCCATTTCTAAAGCTTTGGGACTCCAGCGAACCACAGTGAGAGCCATTATCCACAAATGGCAAAAACATGGAACAGTGGTGAACCTTCCCAGGAGTGGCCGACCGACCAAAATTACCCCAAGAGCACAGAGATGACTCATCCGAGAGGTCACAAAGGACCCCAGGACAATGTCTAAAGAACTGCAGGCCTCACTTGCCTCAATTAAGATCAGTGTTCACGACTCCACCATAAGAAAGAGACTGGGCAAAAACGGCCTGCATGGCAGATTTCCAAGACACAAACCACTGTTAAGCAAAAGGAACATTAGGGCTTGTCTCAATTTTGCTAAGAAACATCTCAATGATTGCCAAGACTTTTGGGAAAATACCTTGTGGACTGATGAGACAAAAGTTGAACTTTTTGAAGGCAAATGTCCCGCTACATCTGGCGTAAAAGGAACACAGCATTTCAGAAAAAGAACATCATACCAACAGTAAAATATGGTGGTGGTAGTGTGATGGTCTGGGGTTGTTTTGCTGCTTCAGGACCTGGAAGGCTTGCTGTGATAGATGGAACCATGAATTCTACTGTCTACCAAAAATCCTGAAGGAGAATGTCCGCCATCTGTTCGTCAACTCAAGCTGAAGCGATCTTGGGTGCTGCAACAGGACAATGACCCAAAACACACCAGCAAATCCACCTCTGAATGGCTGAAGAAAAACAAAATGAAGACTTTGGAGTGGCCTAGTCAATGTCCTGACCTGAATCCAATTGAGATGCTATGGCATGACCTTAAAAAGGCGGTTCATGCTAGAAAACCCTCAAATAAAGCTGAATTACAACAATTCTGCAAAGATGAGTGGGCCAAAATTCCTCCAGAGCGCTGTAAAGACTCATTGCAAGTTATCGCAAACGCTTGATTGCAGTTATTGCTGCTAAGGGTGGCCCAACCAGTTATTAGGTTCAGGGGGCAATTACTTTTTCACACAGGGCCATGTAGGTTTGGATTTTTTCTCCCTAAATAATAAAAACATCATTTAAAAACTGCATTTTGTGTTTACTTGTGTTATATTTGACTAATGGTTAAATGTGTTTGATGATCAGAAACATTTTGTGTGACAAACATGCAAAAGAATAAGAAATCAGGAAGGGGGCAAATAGTTTTTCACACCACTGTATTCATAAATGCTGCTACTGTGGAAACAAAGCACACGGTGGAAAAAGTCAATGTCCCGCTAAAGGAAGACAGTGTAAAAAAAAACCTGTGCATGCAGTGTGTCAGGTCTCGGATAAAGAAGAAGACGAGCTGTTTATTGATGCAGTAAGAAACGAATCGATCTTTACAACGATTGACAAACACGGAATGTAACTTGAACACAACACATCCTACAAATACAAACCTGATTGAAAGAAATAATGATAATCAAATCATTGATGACAGCAACACTCAGTAACACTCACAAAACAAATACTGTATATTGACGTTATTTTTAAAATGTTCCCTTTTCTTTTTCTAGCTTTTTAACACACTACTTCTCAGCTATGATACGGGTATATATATATGTATATATATATCCCGATCTACATACTCGAATAATGGATACTTTATTCGCCATCAATGATTGTTTTGGTAAAGCCATACTCAGTGTATTCATTAGATGAACGGTAAAAAGTAAGAGCGAGGGAGGATGACTTATTGAGGAATGCAGGCTGTAGTGCCAACTCTATCTGAATTGCGCGATCACATTTGAAAAAATATATCTTTTCAAGTTCTATTTAGTCCATATGTGTCAAACTCAAGGGCCGCGGGCCACATCCGGCCCGGCGTGTAATTATATCCAGCCTGCTTTTATGGGAGACACAAATGCACCAGTGCAACTTTCCCTGTTGCCAAGTAATGTTAAACCAAGTCGTCACTACGGTGTTCCCAAATACGCACTTTGTTGATAAACCGAGCGCACTGAGTTTGCACGGCGCTTTGGTGACTTTGAAGAACAAAAAAAGTCCGTCTACATGCGGCTCGAACCTTATGCATGTTTGGTAGCACATATCTGTGTGAGAAGCTCTTCTCAGTAATAAAGACTAACAAAAGCACACAGGAGTCGCCTCACTGATGAGCACCTGCAATCAATCCTGAGAATCTCCACAACACAGAACTTCACACCAAACATAAACGAACCTGTTGCCAAAAATAGATGCCAGGCGTCCAGCTCTAAAATGACATATGAGCAAAGACAACTGAATGATTTGATTTGTTATTGCTGAAAGGAACACATTCTATTTATATTTCCAGGTTTTGTTATGCAGCATGTTCATATTTGAATTTGTATAATTTTGAAAGGATATATTTTTATGGAGAGCAAAATCTTTTGGGATATTTAAAATCTAAGTTTATTTTTTATATAAATTTACATAAGAGTAAAGAAATTTGAATGTTTGTTCTTTTAAGTTATTTAAGGTTTGAGTTGATTTATTCACGAATAATATTCCTGTCTGTTTTTACCATTCCTACCAAAGATATTTCTGTCGACTAAATAAAAATTCCTTCTATTTAAAATTTAAATAGAACTTGAACAAATACAATAGTTCATAATATCCACGCAGACTTGCACGTAAGAGCGAGAGTTATCCGTTTTAACAAGCAGCGTATTGCACTGATACGAAATAGCTGTGTGTGTATATATGTAGATATGTATGTATATGTATATATATGTTTATATATGTGTGTGTGTATATATGTGTATATGTATAGATATGTATATATATATATGTTTATGTGTGTGTGTGTAAATATATATATACAGTGGAACCTCGGTTCACGAACGTCCCGGTTCACGTACAACTCGGTTCACGACCAAAAAGATCGCCAAACTTTTGCCTCGGTTCACAACCACACACTCGGTATACGAACAAGCCAGGTTCCCTTGCCTGCCTGCAAGCTGAGCTGAAAGAGAGAGAGAGAGAGAGAGAGAGAAAGGGCGATCGAGCACGTGCCTGCTAGGGAGGTGGAGGAGGAGATTGCTTCACGTGTTTGCTGAAAAAGCCAGTTTCCTTGGCCCTCAGTTGAGAGAGAGAGAGAAAAGGGCGATCGAGCACGTGCCTGCTGGGAAGGGGAAGGAGGAGATTGCTGCACGTGTTTGCCTGCCTATCTGTAGGCTGTAGTGCAAGCGAAAACATCCCCCTCCCCCACAGGCAGCCTGAGAGAGAAAGAGAGCTGCCATGCTTTTTCATTTAAGCAAAGCCGCTCCTTGTTCATTGTTTTCAATAAGACGTGCACTCTCTTTGTGCTCTACAGTATTTCGTGTGCTTTTGCAGTTAACTATGGCTTCTAAGCAAGTGGAGAGTTGTCAGAAGAAAGTTTTGAAGAAAATTGAAATCAAGTAAAGAAAGAAATTACAAAAGGTGGAAAAATGTTTACCAGTTTACTCATTTACCAATCGGAGAACCCTCGTGCTTTCAAGCAGCATAATGTAAACAAAGCCAGACTGCCAGTAATGTGGAGGGTCACAAGAACGTTCTTTTTGGAATGGCTGCATGAGGCTTTCACTCCACCAGCTAAACCGCTAAAAGCACCAGAAACCCAAGAAATCACAAGAGAGAAAACACCTGAAGGAAAACACTTCATGCCAGAACTCGTTTCATGCAAGGTTAGTTTTCTTGGTGGTTTTTGTATTACGGATTTTTCAAAAGTAATTTTTTAGTTCATAATGCGATTTGTTGCAATGTTATTTTTCTCTTTTTCAAATGTTCGCTTTTTCCTTGTGCTTAAAACTCATGAAAGGTTTACAGATGGAGTTTTTCATAGCGATTAGGTGCGATGTTACATTTCTCTTTTCAAATGTTCGCTTTTTCCTTGTGCTTAAAACTCATTAAAATTGTTTACATGGAGGACTTCATCGTGTGATTTGTTGCAATGTTACTTTTTTGGTTGCTTGCGAGTTGGTTTTTAAATGAAGTTCGGATTTGTGCGATGTTTTTTTCTGCTGTGCTTAAAACTCATTTTAAAAACATTGTTTACAGCGATCAGGCTTTAGGTTTAATAGCGTGATCTCCTGCAATCTCGCTTTCTTGTTTGCTTGTGAGTTGGTTTTTGCAAGCGCTTTGGAATTTTTTCTGCTGTGCTTAAAAGTCATTTTAAAAAAATGCTGCGAGCACGTGCTACAGAGAGATTAGAGAGCCGGGCAGCTGACAGGGAAGGGATTGGGGGGACGGATAGGTGTGTGTGTGTGTGTGTGTGTGTTTGTGCGCTCGCGCTACACAGAGAGAGAGCGCGTGAGCGAGCCAGCTCCTGTAGCTGATCAGGGAGCCTGGGTGTTTTGTGTCAGTGTTATTCAATGTTTTTACATTAGTTTACTATTACACTGTGGATTCTATGGTGTAATTAACTATATTTGTGCTTAATCTGTACATATTTTTACATATTTACATACAATTTGTACGGTCTGGAACGGATTAATTGTATTTACATACAATCCTATGGGGGAAACTGCTTCGGTTCACGACCAACTCGGTTTACACCAAAGTTCTGGAACGAATTATGGTCGTGAACCGAGGTTCCACTGTATATATATATATATATATATATATATATTTATATATGTATTGTAACAGATTAAGATGCTTGCTCGCACCCTTGCACCCTCAGACACCACGTCAGACACTAGGAAAAAGTCCAATAATGATATTTATTATATCAATAATGTGCACAAAGCACCCTCCACTCCCAAATACTCCAATAATAATAATAACAACAATAATAATAATAATCCTCCACTCTCCCAGACGCTTAGCCACCCTGCCTCCCAACTCAGCTCATCGTCTGGGAGCTCCCACAGTCCTTTTATATTCCCTGACCCGGAGGTGTTCCTTCCCAACAGTCCACAAGTCCTTATTCCTTCCGGGTCAGGGTAAATGATGTTTTTTTCTCACCCCGGAAGCCCGTCGCTCTTCCTATGATGAACTTCCGGGTCATAGGGCATGAAGAACTCTTCGGTCCTCCCTGCAGCTCCCTCTCGTGGCCCCCATGGCATCCAGCAGGGCGGTGCATAAAAACTACATGGTCCATAATGCCCTGCTGGTCTTCTGGGGACCTCCATGCTGCAAGGAGGGCTCCACCTGGCGGTTGGGGTAATGGCGGGGGTACATGGCCGGCCATATCTTACAGTATATATATATATGACAGCAACACTCATCACTCACAACAGTGACAAAACAATTACATTGACAATCATGTTACGTTATTTTCAAAATGTTTCCTTTTCTTTTTCATTGCTTCTTCAACACACTACTTCTCCGCTGCGAAGCGCGGGTATTTTGCTAGTATATATATAAATACCAAGTAACTCTCAGCATTTTTTACTTTTGACCTAACTTTTTCAGGATGACAATGACCCAATTCATAGGGAAGGATACCTAAATGAACAGTTATTAGGTCATGATGATGATGATGATGATAATGATGGGCTGTGGACAATGCCGTAAGACATGGCTGCCATCATCTCTCAATCCAATTAAACATTATTTGATAATTTTTGAACCAGAACCTGACTTAGTATTTTCTACCATCATTGTTATTTCTTACATAAGAATGGTGATTCATTTTTCCAATGCGGTTCCAGACTTTTGCAATATCTTTGCAACGCTGTATTAGTGTGTGGTTGTGAAAGCCCAGATCGCCATTTAAATAATTTATTTTGACACTACTGACTGACTGACACTTACCTGTTTACTTTCATGGACATGGTTTTAGAGCAAGAGACACATATTGTCCACCTGGGTGCAATACAAGGAACGGATGCCAGCAGGTCATTTATACAGATCAGACCACAATTTTAATCATGCTGCTTATGTCAGGGATGGCCTAGAATAGAAATTTTATTCACTAGGCAGACCATAACAACTAAATATGTTTTTAAATTATGCTGAAACTAGCCATTAAGATGACTTATGGTAAATTGTTCCATTTACCTCCTAATCATAGATTCCCTATCAATTTGAAAAAGCTTTACTTACCTAAATGGAAATACCCTTTGTGCCAAAAGTGAAAGAGTTAATTCTTAATATGTCTTACAGCTGACCCAGTGACACATACTGGCCTGACACGTTATATTCCAAATCGTAACCTTAGATCTTCAAATGAGTGTCTCCTTATAATTCCAAAAGCTAAACTTAAAAGAAGTGGTGAGGCGGCCTTCTGCTGCTATGCACCTAAAATCTGGAATAGCCTGCCGATAGGAATTCGCCAGGCAAATACAGTAGAGCAATTTAAAACACTGCTGAAAACACATTACTTTAACATGGCCTTCTCATAACTTCACTTTAACTTAATACTGATACTCTGTCTGTTCAATTCTTCATAATAACTATTCACAGTGGCTCCAAAATCCATACTGACCCCTACTCTCTCTTCTGTTTCTTTTTCCAGTTTCTTTGTGGTGGCGGCCTGCGCCACCACCACCTACTCAAAGCATCATGATGCTCCAACAATGATGGACTGAAAGCCAGAAGTCTACGTGACCATCATCATCAGGTCCTTCCATGAAAATATGATGATTTATGTTAGGTAGAATGCCCAGAGGGGACTGGGCGGTCTCTTGGTCTGGAACCCCTACAGATTTTATTTTTTTCTCCAGCTTTTGGAGTTTTTTGTTTTTCTGTCCACCCTGGCCATCGGACCTTACTCTTATTCTATGTTAATTAATGTTGACTTATGTTTATCTTTTATTGTGTCTTCTATTACTCTATTCATTTTGTAAAGCACTTTGAGCTACATTTTTTTTTGTATGAATATGTGCTATATAAATAAATGTTGATTGATTGATTGATTGACATACAGGATTACATATTTCCTTTGTCTCTTTACTCATGCCCCAGTTCATGTCCCTTAAGGACTAAATAATTAAACTTCCTCTAGCGTCTTCCCAAAGTCAGCACTGGCCATTTCATCACTTAATTCCTCTAATGTGATCTCCCAAAAATAGAAATGAAGACTGTCTCATTCAACAACATCTCATTTGCCCACATATTATAAAGATCCCAAAATAGTGGTAACCAGTTTCTCTCCTTATTTCAGGAAGCTAATTGTATTCTTTGCACCAGAATGGTCACTATAAAAATATAGTGCTAACGTAACTGCAACATTTTCCAATTCTTCAGAGAAGCAATAAAAGTTACTTATAATCTTTAGAAAAGTAAAATAACACATTTAAAGTTCAAAAAGTAGTCAGCACTGGTTAAAAAACCCATGGTCGAATGATAGCCTCACATTATGTCCCTTCACTGCTGCTAGCAACTCCAAACTGCAGCCAATGGTCATATTGTGGTATGAAACTAAGCCATCACCTGTGTGATGAAGCTTACTTAGTAAATATATATTTATGGTTTAAATGTTACTCATTTTTAGGGCAGCCATGCAATGGGTGACACCTTAGCACCACACTGAAACAGTGTAAGGTTTTTTACGGGGGGTGGAGTGCCAGTTCTGACACCAACCTCCAGGTTTTCCTTGTAAGTTGGAGGATGTGCTTGCAGGGCTGGATGCAGATTAACATCATACCCAGGACGAAGCAATTGCAGGTTAAGCACCTCATTCAAGGGTCCAACGGGGTAGAGTCACTTTTGGCTTTTACGGGATTCAAACTGGCAGACTTCCAATTGCCGGCGTAGATCCCGAGCCTCAGAGCCAACACTCCGCTCAAAATACCCACTATACCAAAATGACCATGAAAATAATTTAAGTTTTGCTCATGTTGAATAATCTACATGTCAAGTATCTAGTCACATGCTCACAACATCCCAAACACATGAACTTTTACTAAAATATTGTTAAATACACCACTTCAGTAAAGTTGTCTAATGAACAGTTGGTCAGATGAGAACGATCTTTTGAACTGAAGACCCAGTCCCTCACCTCATTCATTGGTCGAGTCCTGCCCAGTGACGGCTCATTCATTGGCTATCATGTTGCCTCACGTCATACACTTTCAGAGTGGTCTAAAAATGGAGTGAACTTAGAAAGGAAAAGCAAGTGGAAACATTATCAGATATCTGAGGTGCTTCAACCAGCATAAGGTCAATTCAATAGTACAGTTTCAGAAAATGACATTAAAAACCCAGAAATACAGTGTTGAGAATTAAATATTAATCATAGAATAGCTGATTTGAAATTAAACCAGAATCCTTGTTCTTTAAGATTCAACAGGTTAACCACTAGGCTGCATTGCTAATTTACATATATAAAATGAAATTTTTGTCTGCCTGTCTGTCCTTATGTTCCCTGTACAGTCCTAAATCCTTAGCTAGACAGCATATCTGTTGTCTAGAATCATATGGACAAGATATGTGGGTTTTTGTTTTCCCTGTGCCCTACAGTTTGCACACCAGTGCCACCTGCTGGTTCAGACCAAGTGAAACATCGATACATACTGAAGCCCAGACTAACTGAGAAAAAAGCCAGATCATAACATTACTTATCTGTGCAATGCCGCATGCTACTTCTAACTACTACAGTATAATATAAGAAGGAGTATTATGCACTTTTGCAAGGAGGTGTTGGATGGGGCTTGATTGAGATTGATTCTCCTTTTTGTTGGGCTGCAGTGTTTCAATGAGTTGTTAACTTTTTGTTGAATTTTCTTCATTATGAGCCGTCCACTTTGAGCTAAAAGGACGATTCATACATGATAGCATTCATGGCTACAACCCAGCAAGGAGTTATCACAATTCTGGAATCCAACTGGATGCAAAAATAACACATTCCCAACTCACAAGAGGAGAAACATTGACAGAGAGGCAATGTGGGAGATGGATGGGACACCTAGCACTAAAAACAGGGTCAGTATTTAAAAACACAAACTTTTGCGTTCTTTCCTTAACCCTTTCTACAAATTTACCTGGGCAACGGCGGGTACGATGGCTAGTAATATATAAAAGAATGTACAGAAATTTATGTGTGTAACTAAAATAAAAGTAATACAGTAATTTTGTGGTTACTACAGTAATTTTTCATCATACTGGAACCAAAGGATACTGTGAAAAAGATTAAACACAACATTATCAAGTAAAAATAATTTAATGCATAATATTAAATTAAACCTTACTTACAAAAGAATAACTATTAGATTTAAAATGTTTAATTAATTTCATTAACAAAATATAACACTTTAAAAACTCCTTACTGAAGCACTGTATATAAAATCCTTTCAAGTACTCTGGGAATATGTAAATCTTTACTGACGAAATACAAAGAGGAATGTTTCTTTTTCCACCTGTGTAGAAAGAAATTTGAACGTGGATGCTCCTCTTAAAGTTCTTTGAGTGGGACAATGATCTTAATTTGAGATTCAAGTGCTGTGTGAATGATGCTTGTTAATATGAACCAGAAGAACTATTGTAGTAATTTAATAACAGTTTGCATTCCTCGTGTCCAATTCATAGAGACTTGCTTTTTGCTTTCCTATCATTTTCAGTGTGCCCCAATTGGGGGGATGTCTGGGTGTCTGATTCCATGCTTTCATCTAGAGACTTTAGCTTCAAAAATGATAGAACAGTAATTATTATGATCTAAATTCCGAGCCCACTTGTTCTAGTATAGAGTAATGCTAATAATGTATGTATTTTGTTTAAACCAACTCTTGATATACAGACTATCTGGAAGTCCACTATGATATACAGCTAGATCAATATTCGATGCACTGCCCTGCTACTGCTTTGTTCTCAAGGTGGTGGCTTCCTTAAAGCATCAGATATGACAAACAGTTTAGTAATTACAAATTTGGATTTTTTTATAGTCTTTCTTTTTTTAAGAATGTTTTTTGCATTTGCTGCATGTTTAATTTAAGCCTTTAATATCATTTTAAAGTTTTCTTACAGTCTAAAATTGCTTTAATTTCAACTTTTACGGCTGTCATTTCAAAGATTAGAAAAATTAAAGTGAACCTTGCAGTTGTGCAATTCTTATTTGATAACACCTAAGAAACATTAATGTAATTTGTAAAGCTTCTTTAATTTTTAAAAATCGCTTTTTTTTTTAATCAACACAATATGACTTGTTTCATCCTACCATTATTCACATGTTTTATTCATTTTCCATTATGGGATTCAAAATTAAATCTCCGCTTTGTTTTCTAACCAGCATGTTCAATACAAAAGATAATTACAAGTGGAAGAAATACTTATATAAAAAGAAACTTGGAGCCAAGAAGAAACTAACCATTAAACACTGAATGAATTATAAAGAGGGAAGAATGCTTTAAAGAACTATTCATGTGTAGGTTGAATCAGGCATATTCCGATGTTGTTAGGTTAAAATACTTTTAAGCTGCTACTAATAGGATGCGACAGCTGACACATTTTTTCAGAAAGCCAATTAGCATGTGATTACCAGAAACACGTTGGAGGGGACAAAACTGTCAGCTGGGCTTTAAGCTAGGAGGCAGAGAGCTGTTTAGTACGAAGCACAATAGGATTGGTTTTACATCCCACTCAGTGAACACAGAGCTAATTGGCATATTGTTACATCTGGTCTGAAACTAGTAATAAAAAAGTAATAAAGAAACATTTATTTAATTAGCTGCTAGATTAAATCAATTGCACCTTAAATACAAGACATTATGACTGATTAGTTCTTAATTCATTTTAAATTAAGGGTCAATTGAGTGTGTCTTTTTATTTTCAAAAACCCTGTCAAATAAAACAATATATTTAAATGCTGTTATACTGTTATTTTGTTTAAAGTTACATAATCATTCATATATTATAGAAATACTCATTGAAACAGCAGTTTCTTTAGAGGAAATATTCACGAAACTGTTTGCATTATGTTTAAGAACTGTACTATATAATTGTAGTTAAAAAATAGCATTAGGGATCCATGAAAAAAGGGCATTTAAATTGAGTAGCTTTATATTTTCTGCTTGCCAAAAAGAATACAAGAAGGAAACAAGATTTGTAATTGTGACATTTTGATTCTTGAGAATAGGCTTCTGTGTTATATCCAGCAGCATTTAAACATATCTGCTACCTTATGGCCAAATTCAGCAAACATTAAGACAGGATTTAGTCTGTGGTACTGTACCAAACTTGTTCTTACTGGAATGAGGACAAAACAACTGCTGCTGCCCTCTAGAGGTGACTAAGGTAGCAAGCTAACATAAACCTTCTCTTCTTTCTGTTGTTTAAACAATTTAGTACCATATTTGGTCTGGCTCCGGATATCAGCAGAAGACTCGTGAATAGAAAGGAAATTACATTGGCACTATGTGTTTCATGTATGCGTCTGTTACTTTAAAAGTTATAGCAACATTTAACTAAACTTGCAAACTAATCACACCACACATAATAATTATTAATTCATGTATAGCAACAAAAGTTTTGTTTAGTAAAGATCAAGTTTAACATCTGTCTTAATAACTATACATTTTAATATATCAGTATCAGAGTAAGTAAAACCACTGAAGTTAAGTAAATAGTTATATAAATGTAGTTTAAGCTATTAATGCATTCTATATTGTTCAGAAGATGGTAAGAAGGCAAAGATGTTAGGTTATCCTATCATTAATTTTTTCTCTGTGTGCTTTTGACAGTTCAACAGGGTGTTCCACGTATTACTTTTAACTTTAAGTTTACATTCCCAAAAGGTAAGAAAATGCATCACAGAAGAATTTTTTTGCTGACTTTGTTGGTGTTTCTCAAAGTTCTGATATTCGAATGAGTTTGTTGTGGTTATATTAAGAGTGACATTGTCAGTAATACTAAAACCAGTGTTAAAATAGATAGTTGCATTATGTCTTTAATACTAGAATTACCAGAGCCTACGAAAAAACTCGTAAATCCGTCCCACCTTAAATCGCTTCTTAAAACCGTTCTCACCTCTCCGCAAGCATCTTTTGTTAATCTAAATGTGCTGATAAAAGAAAAGCTGCAAGTAGCCGGCTATTCCATCCCCCCACCGACTTAGAACGTGCACAAACTTCTCTCAGCTCGTGCCTTGATTGATTTTCTGGGAGTGAAGTGGAGTTTTAGAGTGGAAATAATAGATCATTGTTTGGAACACACGCAATTCATGTCTGTTCCGTTTCTACAGTAATCTGTGTAAACACATTGTTAGAACGGAAACTTTTTTCATATTCTAGTAGTAGATGACAAAATGTAGGCATAAACTATATAATGTATGAAGCCTGAAGTCCAAATATCAAAATAAAGATTTTCACAGAAGGTACAAATCTAACACAATTACGCTTTTATTCAAAAATATAATTGCAGACACAAAAAGCCACCTTAACATGCGACGTTGGCACTTGCTCGATCCTGCACTACTCCGTTTTGAGAAGTAAACTGCTCTTAGTCTTACTATTTTAGAATAAAAACATACATTTGATTTCAGTCTGTAACAGCCAGTGTAATTTATGATACTTGTAAAGGTTAGCTTTGTTTTTTTTAGTCAGTTTTATTATCTCGCCGCTTCACGAGCCCAAACACACCCCACCCCCGCATCTGATACTGCTGTTTTCACATAGACGCGCTGTAACAGAGCTAAACTCAGCTCCCTTCTATATCGGAACAAGAATGCACATACCATTGCTTGCATACTAAAGTGTAAGAAGGCACTTTTCGTGGCATTACACACATGTTTGCTCATGCCCTCTGCACACTACTTGTGACTTTAGGCTTTAGGAAGTAAGTAAATAAATAAAGGTAAATCGTGTCATAAACTGATTTCTTCAAAACGTCACATATATTTGTCCCTTTCTTTTTTTAAAATGTGCGTTGATCACCGCCAGCATGTTGTAGCATACAGCATCTGGCTACCTGCATGTTCTTGCGTGCACTGAATAAGAGACAAATATACAGTCTGACTGAGAGAATCAGACTGAAAAAAAGCAAACATTTAGAAATGCCATACTTTTACAGCTGATCGGACGCTGTTCGTTTTCAAATAATATTGCATTTCTCTCTATGCTGTTGTTTCTATTACACACCTGAAAGAAAGAGACAATATATGTGAAAACATCCTCGCACAAATGGCCACCAGGGAGCACACCAGCTTCCCAAACCTAACACCTGATAGACAGACACTAGGCACAAGTGCAACAACACACTTGGATTTTATTCAGCTGTGGGAAATGTTCACTAATGCACAATATAGTAAAGCACCAAGTATAGTAATAGAAGCACACAGCACTTTGCCTTCTTTACTCTCTTCCTCTTTCTGTCTCCTTCTGCCTCAACTCCTCCTCCTCCTCCTCCTCCAGCAATCTTTGTCCTCCTCCTCCTCCCGATTCTCTCTCCCCACATGAAGGCAGGCAGCTCCTTTAATACTGCATCTGGGTGGACTCCAGGTGGCTCGTTAGTGAGGTCCAGAAGCACTTTCAGGTGTGGCGGAAGCCTGACAAAGTAGAGCTCTGCAGCTCCCGCTAGTGGCCCCCATGTGCCAAACTCTAACTCCCTAGGAGCCTTGTGGGAATCTGAGGCATCGCTGAAACCCATGGGGGCTGCCATTTGGATCTCTGAAGGAGGCAGAGTGGGTTTTGTCCGCAGCTGTGTACAAGTGAGACTGTGAGAGAGATATGATTAAGATGTTGTGTACCAATGTGAAGGTGCCCATTTGGAGGGAGCAGAAGGCTTTCTTTTAAGGTTGGGAATTGCTTCCAGTCTCCTGCAGAAGTTTTTTGGAGTACTTCAGTTCATGCAGAAACCAGGGCAGTCCTCACCTGGCAGCATCCTCTGACAGTCCCCAAACACCCAGACAGGGCTGTATTTCTAGACTTCCCATGCCATCCTACAAGTGTCCTGATTGAGTTTAGACATGAAGACTACCAACTATCATGTCGGAGAAAGACCTGCTCCTGGTAAGCTCTTCACCAGGTCATCCCAGCTGGGTATGAAACCTCCCTTTGTCCCAGCCAGGATGCCTGTCATTCCTTCCTGGCATCCACAAATGAAAAGGGTGCAGGAAGAAGGTCTCTCAGTCACGTATTGGTGACTTGTCTTGTCATGGAACTAGAGGGGGTGAGAAAATTGCAGCCTAGTCTGCTGAACTGCAGACAGTTGTTGAAGAGAGAAGGCAGGACATAAAGATACTTTTTTGACCCTGAACAGCAGTAAAGAAAGGATAGGATGAAGAGTACAGAAGCAAAGTAGAGCAGAGACTGAGAATAACTGGGTATGCCACTGTAAAATATTGAGAGTTTCTGTCTCCAGACAGGGTCTCAGACGACCGAAACAGGGAGGTGTGACCAGTCATGGAGAAGTGGCATAGTACTTCATACTTTTTGTTGGATCGAATTTCACATTTTTCTTTTCCAAATGTTTGCACTTTGCATTTTTGTTTTTCTTTAGTCATTTGTTTACTGTGAATTTTAATAAACTATTTATTAATTTATTTATTGTATTATTTTAATAAAACTGGTTGTTCAGAATTAAATGTGATTTTGCAATTCTGCTGAATAAACAGTAGTCTGAATGTGGCATTCTCTCACTGAGGGTCTTGGTTCATGACTATCAGTGTCATAGGAAATGGAAGACACCAATGGCTGCAGGTACCTTGGACTTCAAACAAAGGTATTGGCTTCTGAGCTTTTACTTGTAAATTATATGTATTTGCATTAAAACCAATAACAGGTGTATATAAGACAATACACAAGATCATACTACCTGGTTGCTTTAACACTAGAATTACCAGAGCCTATGAAAAAACTTGTAGATCCGTCCCACCTTAAAATGCTTTGCACCTCTCCATCAGTGTCTTTTGTCCTTTAAATGTGTTGATAAGCAGCAAACAACAAGCAGCCAGCTATCACGTCCCCCACCAGCGCAGTTTTCTCAGCTCAAGTCTGTTTACCTGTGTGTCAGTTGCTTAGAGTTGTCTAGAGTGAGAAGTCAAGCAAAATGATACCTTTTATAAATACTATATCGTTATTTGGAACACTTGTATTTCATGTGTGTTCCGTGTCTACAACAATCTATGTAAACACATCGTTAAAACAGAAAGTTTTTTTTATGTTTTAACAATAACTGATAAAATGTATACATGAAGTGTATAATGTGTGAAGCCTGAATTACAAATATCAAATAAACACTTTCACAAAAGGTACAAATATAACAGAACAAATGCCCTTCCATTCAAAAATATAACTGCAGAAAAAGCACCCGCGTTAGGGAGCAACATTAACACACAGTTGATACAACAGCTTCGGTGGCGCAACGGTATCAACTGTTGACTGGTAATCAAAGCTTCATGGGTACGAGTCCGTTTTGAGAAGTGAGCTGCTCGTATTCTTACTATTTTAGAATAAAAACATACATTTGATTCCAGTCTGTAACAGCTGGTGTAATTTATGATACTTGTAAAGGCTAGCTTTTTTTTTTTTTATTCAGTTTTATTCTCTCAGCCGCGTTCACGATCCCAACTCTCCCCCCCAAGCATTTGACACTGCTGTTTACACATAGATGTGCTATAACAGAGGTAAACTCAAATCATGATGACGGTTCTACATCAGATCAAAAATGCACTTTTGCCATCGCTGTACTTTGTATATGTACATGGAAAGCTCTGCACCGAAGCTGCCGTAGCAACTGCATTTCAATGTTGCACCCTAACGCGGGTGACATATTTTTGAATGGAAGTGCATTTGTTCTGGTATATTTGTACCTTTTGTGAAAGTGTTTCTTTGATATTTGGAATTCAGGCTTCACACATTATACACTTCATGTCTACATTTTGTCAATTATTACTAAAACATGAAAAACCTCTCTGTTTTAACGATGTGTTTACATAGATCATTGTAGACACGGAACACACATGAAATGCAAGTGTTCCAAATAACGATATAGTATTTATAAAAGATGTCATTTTGCATGACTTCTCATTCTATACAACTCTAAGCAACTGACACTCAGGTAAACAGACGAGCTGAAAAAACTGTGCGGGGTGGGGGATGTGATAGCAGGCTGCTTGCTGTTTGCTGCTTATCAACACATTTAAAGGACAAAAGACGCTGACGGAGAGATGCAAAGCATTTTAAGGTGGGACGGATCTATGAGTTTTTTCATAGGCTCTGGTAATTCTAGTGTTAAGTCTTCATTCAGTCCAAGCAGAAGTAGTAAGATACTGACGGCCACTCCACTACCAAGTGTCTTTTTTTTCAGGTAATATGTTCTCAATAAAAGCGACAACATAGCAAGCAAGAGCTTGTCAGTTTTTAAAACAGCAGCTGAGAGTGGAGTGAGGAAGGGAGACCCTCACTAATATCATCTCTGCCCTTCTGTCACCTAAACATGACACACACAGTCACCGGTAGTAGGACATGTTGACATTAAATTGCAGTTTTCTCACAGTACACAGTAAAAATTCTTCTTATATTGGTATCAGCTGAAGCTGAAGGTCATACTAGAAACCAAAATTATAATATAACTATTATAAAATAAACACTGCTTAACATTCCGTCTTCCCCAGCAAGCACTCTAACTGTGACTTCCAAGTCAGATTTTTTTTTCTTTTAATTTTCTTACTTTTTTGTCATTTTGGTGTGTACCACTCAGAGAGTGGTATTTATATATTTTTTCTAATTCTATTTGTAAAAGGCCAAATTTTCCCCTGGGGACAAATAAAGTTCTGTATATCAATCTATCAAACTATCTACGTACTTTTATTGTCTGAATTTTAGACTTAGAAGTGAAAAAGCCATTTACAAGAACAGCTTAATTATCTCCTAATCAGTTTCATGTTGGGAGCATATTGTGTATTTTTTGACAATTTCTTTGTAAATTCAGTGTTTTAAAATATGTATGCACAATATTTTCAATATTGTAGATTACTTAAAGGAACAGTCTCGGCCTAATTACGTATGGCAATACATTGCCAGCATCACTTCACTTGTTTTCATGATGGCAGAAACTGATTAAGAGGCAAGAGTCAAAGCAAGGTCCCCTAGTGGCCATGTTGCCCTCAGCAACTGCTTATTCTGCTTTTGCTTGTGATTGTCCCTAGAAAATTGATTTACATGGTAATAAGAGCATATTCTGGTTGCACTCAAAACATTTAAACTGCATTTTGGAATGTTGTGGGTGATATATTTCCTCATTGACATGGTAAGGCTTCGAAAGCTGGAAAGTCAAACACAATAATAAAAGATAAAGGAAAGATTTTGTTTGGAGAAGCATGCCTCATACAGTGTTATTAAGAAGATTTGTATTTCAGAATTGTCATTCAAAAGTAAGAAATAGTTTCCAAAGGGAGATAATGTAAAGTAAAAAATAGAAAGCATAAACAGAATGTTATTAAAAGCTCATAATTTTTAAGAGTATAAAGTAATATTGCATTCTAAAATGAAAAATAAGATGCATGGGACAAATCTTCCTTAGTAAATCGATAAAGACTTCATATGCTCTTTAGATTCATGTGATAATGCAGTGAAATATTAATTGCCCTTACGTGTTTTGGATTCAATCCATTGACCATTTATAATTGTTAAATTACTGAGATAGGCCTTCTGAAAATGAACATGGTCAAAAATAGTGACAGCATTTTACTAACTAATGAATAATGCCCTGGCAATTTCACAGTCTTGTAAAATGTGATGCAATCTGTGAAACCCTGTTTTCAGTGTGAAATTTGGCTCCTTTTCTGTTTTGAAGGAGTCAGATAAAAATCTAATTAAGTTGTATAGACAATTAAAGGATTCAGAACTGATTGCTTTTTAATTTTAGAAAGAAGTGTGAATACACTGGGTGCACTGATTGGCAGAGTCTCCCACTGAGACCTAAATGCGTTGTACTGTCATTGAATTCTGATAGACTGATGTGTCAAAACAAAGTCACCATAAAGGGCTAGATAATCGACACAAGCTGCCTGATACAAACTTAGTGTAGAAAGTAAAATGCATTAGTGCAGAGTATTAAAGAACAGCTCTGAGAGATGCAGTCGAATAACAGTCCTTTCATCTTAAGCAGATAACCATTTACATTGAACATGAGAGCAGCATTTTAATCAGCCACTCAATAGCTGGATAGCTTAAAAGAAAATCAGTGGACCTCAGCATCCTTGGAATTTACTAGCAACCTTCATTTTAGTAGAAATCTCCAACATGAGCAAATTCCTAAACAGTTGTGAGGACAATTACTGCAAATTTGGAAGTGAAGTAGTGTCAGCTAGCTGGCTGAAATCTCTTGCTACAAATTTAACTTCAGCTACTTTATTCAGAACCTTGGCTCATATTTGAAATATGGAAGACAGGAATTACTCCCTAGACAGATTTTTGACATATAACTTTTAGCCGGGGGAAGGGGGCATTGATTAGGGTCTAAGCAAATGAAATTGAAATACTGTGATCTAACTGTACTGCAATCTATTAACAGAAAAACAGCTATAGTTATGTACAGATAATGATTGTGGTGTGATGATTAATATACTCTTGTTTCATTGAAGAAATCTGAGTTTGATCCAGCCCATTACCATTAATTTTTTCTTTAATCAAGTATTATCCTCACTATTTGTGCCATGCCCACAAACCCCCCTTATGCAGCCATATTGTTACCAGAGTTATTTATTTCAATTCCCTTGCAAAAAAAGGAACCAAGAATTTTGTTTACAAAAATGCTTTTCAATACTAATAATAGTTATGTACCAAATGCAGGGCCGGCACCACCATTAAGGCAAATCAGACATTGGATTAGGGTGTGAATCAGAAGTGAGGGGAAAACCCTGTAGCAGTGCTACATGAATAACGATGTCTTAAATGTATTCTGTGCTAAGTCGCATTTATATGGTATATGTGTGTCTGTGTAAATATTGTCCTCTGGATACAAAAGGGGAAGGATAACACCGTGGAACTGTGGTCCCTCGTGATGGTTTTCCCAGCCTATGGGTCTTGGTGACATAGCTGCTGTTCCGGATGAGTAGGTTGGCCGTTACAACCTAGCCACATGGATTAGCCACTGAATAGTGGGTCATCACACTAATTAGCTTGGCCTAGGGTGCAATATAACCTAGCACTGACACTGACTAAACGCATCGTGTTTTATATCAATAAAGTTTGGTCATATTTCATTTGTAATTACCTGATTCTTTCCTACCTTTTCACTTTCTCAATCCCAGGTAAGTCATACAGTACTTTGAAAAAATGAATCAAATAATATACAAGCTCAAGCTGTAGTTACAGTACTGAATACATAAGAGATAGTACTGAATGTTCTTGGATTTTGGTTCATGTCTGTCCATTAAAAAGTATATGATTATAATTAAAATGTTAATAATAAAATATTCATTAGTCATTTATTTTCTGACCAACATCATTCACTACAATATTGCAGGGGACCAAAGCAGCAATGACAACAAAATAGAAACCAGCCCTGTACAAAGTGTCCATCCATTGCACACTTATTTACACATGGGATAATAACAAACAAATATATGAAAAACATGCTAGTTCCAAAAGATTGAGCTATGATAAAACTTACAAATACTAAAAGAATGCAATTTTATCATCTTTATTATTAAAAATAAAATGAATTTATATTAAAATATATTTTATAAATGCATACTTTTTAGCAGTGAATTGTAAAAGCAACACAATTTGGCTGCATAATTCTTGCTATTATAAATATATAAATATTTTCCAAACTCCACAGGCAAATTTTGGCTATCACAGGCCCAAAGAGGAAAGCTGGCTTTAAAAGTTCAAAAAATATTTAACATGACCCAAAATACAACACAAGTGCCACTTTAGGGAAAGGAAATAACTAAACCTATCATTTGAGAGAATATCCAAATAATCTTTATAACTGCAGAAATATATTTAAATAAAGAAAAAGAAGCACAAAAACAGCAAATAAGGCAGAACACGTGAGAAAAGGGGTTGCCTAAAAGGGCAATCCAAAGCAAACAAGTGCCAATTCATAATCCAGGAATCAAAAACCAAAGAGAGAGGCAGGTTCAACTGACAAGACATAAGGAAAAGTTTCAGACTTAAATACACAACAAAAATGTGAAATAATAAATGAACATAACAATATTAACTGAAATAATACCATACCATTTTCTAAACCCACTTAATCTTGCTCAGGCTTTATGGGGGCCTGGAGCCAATCCTAGAAAGCATAGGGCTCAAGATGGGAACAAACTGTGGGTATGGAGCCAGTCAATTGCTGGCTCTCATATACACACACTTAGGCAAAATTTAGCATCAACAATCCAACTAATGCATGTCTTTGAAATGCGCAAGGAAACCAAAGCACTCAGTGGAAAGCTAAATAGATAAAATGTAAAATCCTCATAAGGAGGACGCAGGACACAAACCTGTCTCCTTAAAAGTAATATAAGAAGGCAGCATGAGAAAACCTAAGCTTTACCTCTAGCAAAGTGTATTATGTTAAAATAATCATGGTTAATTAAATATTGAGATGGATTGGATTTCTCTAATATAGCCTATACATAAAACTAAAGGTTCTACCTCTTACACTAGTTTTATTAATTCTCTGAATTTTAAGGAGGATTCCATCTTGACATTGCAAGTAAACTGTTAATTGCACATATGAATGAGCCACATCAGGTCTTGTTTAGGTTTTGCTAAAATCACCTTAAAGAGTCAGGGGCCAAGTGGTAAAAAGTGCCTTGTCAAATGAGACAAAATGCAAAAACCATAAAATCCAATATAAGCTACTATCCTAAGAACCACATTCTTCCAGTAAAACAGGTTGGTGGTAAAATCTTTTTTTATTCTATTTAGCCGCACTTGGGGCACTTGTCAAGATAGAAGAGAAAATGGATGGCATATAATTTAGGCAAATTCTTGAAGAAAACCTGCTTTCCTCAGTCAAGAACTTGAAAGTAGGAAAATGGTTTCTATAATTGTACAGTACCTGAAAGAGGAGTTATAATGGAAGCCCTTGGCTAGCCCATGCAGTACGTTAAGGAGCAAAATGCAGTTTGACTGAGACTGAACATGAAGAATGTGCAAATATTTCTTTCTCTAGGTTTGCTGCATTGTTAGAGAAGTATCCAAAACACTGAATGCAATAATTCTAGCAAAAGTTCTCTCACCAGGCATCAATTTAGAGTCACTGTCTTTTTTAACTTAGTTATTCTACTTTTTCATCCCAGACATGTGTCTTATCATTTTGATGTTGCAGGATATAATTCTTAAGTAAGACTGGAAAAAAATGTATTGGTTTCTTTTTGGCCTTTGTAATGCAATGAAAGGTTAACAATTTAAAAGGGGCTGTAATTTATATACTAAGGCTTCTCCCATAGTACGCCTTAAAACTTATTTATATGTAAATCAAAAGAAATTATTTTTCTATTGACATTCCTGTGAGAGAGAGTAGGGCATGAAAAATACATTTTGAGTGGTATACTTGTATTTGTTGCTTGAAAAATTAAGGAATTATTTTTTGTAAGTTAGGAGTACAGTCTTCCCCCCTTTGTCTCCAGCTTTTTAGTGAGGCATTGTATGTTCAGAAGGATTAATGCTAACAGTAATAATAAATAAATAAATAAATAAATAAATAAATAAATAACAAACAATTACAATTATATAGCTTTTTTCTCACTACACAACGTGCTTTCCGTAGACAGAGGGGAAACACCTCAACCACCACCAATGTGTAGCGCCAACCTGTATGATGCGACGGCAGCCATTATTGTGCCAGTACACTCACCTACATTAGCAATTAGATGGTGAAGGGGTGCTAGAGATAACCAATTAGAGACAGGGGTAATTAGGGTACCAGAATGGACAAGGTCATCATGGGCAGTTTAGCCAGGACATCAGGATAAACCCTATACGTTTTTTAAATATGCCCAGGAATCTTTAATGATCACAGAGAGTCTGAACCTCGGTTTTACATCTCATTTAAAGGATGGTGCCATATTTACAGCACAGTGCACCTATCACTACACTTAGGGCAAGAAATATCCACACAGACCACAGGGTAAGCGCTCCTTGCTGGCCTCACCCACACCTTTTCCAGCAGAACCCTCTTTTCCTAGATGGTCTACCACCCAAGTACTAGTCGGGCCCAACCATTCTTAGCTTCAGGTGGATGACCTGTTCTGAAGTGTAGGTCGTATGGCTGCTGAAATGTCCCATGCCATTACTCTTGCCTTGAATATGTAAATAGACAAATTGCACCAATAATCATTTTGCCTGTCCATGTATGGAAAATGAAAAGCACACAAAATCAAAGGCTTTTTAAAAAAAAGGTTTCCTCTTGAAGAATTGCAAAACTGAAAGCAGAAAATGTAGATACTATCAATACGATTCCTGATGGACTTCCTTCTGTGCTAAACTTATTTATTATAAAAAAATAAATAAAACCTTTACAGTTTCGAAATGTTCACAGTTTAATGACTTGTTTTCTAGGATTCCTGGAAATGTAAGACACACTCAGGCAGATTATTCTACAAGAACAATGTATGTAGTGTACAATAATAAATGCTCTCTTTCTACAGTATATCTGTGATTATCAAGTGAAAACCTTTCTAAAGAGCTTTGTAATTATGTTATCCATTATGCTTTTCAGTTTTGAGCATTCATCATGATGAACTAATTTACACAATATTAGCATGGTTCTCTGTATTATACTTTGTGGTCACCATCCATACAGGGTAATAGCAATGACAGTAGCACAATAGTCATTGACACAGTAAAAAAGTAAATAATTTTTCTTGATGAAGTTAGGCTGGTGTTATTGACTGTGATTTACAGAAATATATTCTGCTTTCAAACTGCAAACTGGCATTTTATTCAAGAATATAACCAAAGAAAAAAAATCATTTCAGTTAAAAACTCAAGCTCAAATGTCAATTGACAGGAAGCTGATATGTAATCTTGGATGGTGCAGAGTTATGAACTGCTGCCTTATAACCCAAAGGTACCAGTTTTGAGTCTGGGCGCTCCGGGTTTTGAGTAGTAAGCCGCTTATCTCTATATATAATCTTCATTTTGATCTTGATCTTTGTTTATCCGCAAATGAATTAGAAGAAGAAGCACTAGATGGCAGTAGAGAGAGAGCTAAGACATAGGCATTGCATTAAGAATCTCCTCCAGGCTTATACTACTAAAGACTGTAGTACTCCAGTCACACCTCAAAACACAGACATTCAAACTAAACAAATTGTTGTGCTTTAAATTAACTAAAGAGATCTTCATTTAGATCTTGATCTTTGTTTGTCCGCGAATTCCACGCATGCGTAGACCACCTTCCAGTTTAGTACGTTGTTGTTACCCATGGATGTCAACAATGTGCCGGAATAACGAAAGGGGTGGTGGACAGTGTTATGCTGGTTAGCTCCTGAGGCCTGGTTAGAGAATGAGATTGCTGAAGATAAAAGGTACGTGCCTACATAACATATGAATGAAAGAATGACAGTGGGTAAAATGAATGAGAACGTAACAGCACGGAAATTATTATTGTTACGTTGTAGCCGGCGAGTGCTGAGTGTCTCACTGTTCTACCGTGGCTTGCTCACATGTCAGTGAAGTGATCCCTATTTATGCTTTAAAGAGCCTGGATACGTATGTGTCCCCGTTTTATAACCATTGCTCCGTGTATATTGCCTTACTCTTTGGATTGCCACAAAGCAACCTGCGAGATTGGAGAAAGGTTGAGAAGACATCGTGAGAGGAAACGATAGCGTCATGAAAACGAGATGGACTGTGAACGGACAGAAGCAGAAATGCTCCCACACCACCACATAATTACTATTCGGACAGTGATTCCGAGTAGGCCGTTCCTATAGAATCAATGTCCAAGGGTTTTCTTTTGTAATTTTGTTTCCCTTATAAAAAATCATAATGCTGTGCGAAGGGCCCAGTTCATGACTGGCAGCCGCGTTTAAACAGGGAGCCCTTCACAGACAACTTTAACACGCGCAACGTAGTTGGGTGCACATGGCTAGTTATTACTATAATAACATTTGATTTGAGTCTTTAACACCAGGCTACTTGTAAATATTAGTCCTTGGTTTTTTTTTATTATTCAGTTTTATTCTGTCATGTGGTACAACAAAGTTGCCTCTCTTTCTCTGAGTTGATGGCATTTATCTCCATTCTTTTCACAAGAGCAGCAATGACCACAATTGGTGCAGTGGTTGATGCCTGCTCAGAACTATTTGTTGTAGCGGCAATCAAAGATATGATGTCCCGTGACTGCTATCAGACTATCATGCGCCATTTGCACTTTGACAACAAAGATACCTGTACAGAATTTATGAAAAATGACGGATTTGCTGTGATCTGAGACATCTGGCAATGTTTTGTTGAGAACTGTGTTTTGAGTTACAACCCAGGGCAAAGACTTTCCGAGTCTGTGGTTGTAAAGCTTATGAAGCTGTTCCTGGACAAAGGCAGAACGGTAACAAAAGACAGCTTCTTCACAGTGTTTTCGCTGGCTAATACACTGCCGCACCACAACACAACTCTGCTTGGCACCAGAAGTAAAATGGGACTTCCACCTGCAGCTATAGTCACTTCAGTACGTGAGCAACTCTCCATGCTAGTGTTTAGATCTGGCAATGCCACGCTGACAGTGTATGTGACCAAAAAGAAGAAGCCTTTGATTTCAGTCGGTAACAGACAGTTTAAAGATTTGCTACCTGTAAAATATATCGCTGAAAGGATATAAGCAGACACACAAACACTGGTGGATCATGTCTGCTTGGTATCTTGTTATCACTTGAATTTTTTGTTATTCAGTTTTATTTTTGAATAAAAGCACACCTGTTTCATTATACCTTTGCAAAAGTATTTATTTTATATTCCAGTAACCACTTGAATGAGATTAAATCTGTCTCTGCCTCTCTCGCACATGCACACACACATTCATACAAGAAACCGTCACTATTTGAAAATGCTATGCCATTTGAACATTTTTTTTTTGATCTTGCCTGTACTGTAAGAAGTCTGTCTGCATTTTCAGTATCATGAACCATAATGTGGAGTACACATTTCTTTTAAGTCAGGAACTACAAATACAATTACAGATCATTTGACCAGCAGTTGTCAAAAGGATCACTGTGGTGTTAACCCTTACAATGCAATTTCATGAGACCAACAAATCTTATTATCCCTGTGTCCTTTTTTTAGATTTTTCATTTCCATATATTAAACATGAATTCCCAGTTTTGAACCCCGACTCTTCATATTCCTCTTCTGTTTATTTTTTTATACTAAATATCTGTAAGTGGAAGAAACTGGGGCCTATAAACATAAAACAAGTATACATGAAAAAATGCTAACTTTGCACAGAAAGAATAAACTTAAAATTAAAACCTAAGAGTTCTACTGCTATCATACATGCCATGTATAATTATTTATTTGATTTCTAAGTCAGGAGATGCATCCAGTCATAAAATGGTATAAATCTGCACAGAAGGCAAACAAATATTATCTACAAATTCACTTTTTTATGTGAATTTTTTACATTGATGCTACAGATGATGTTACATGAAATTAATGTGAATGGCGGATATTACAATACTTCACCTGTATTTTTTATTTTACAATGTTTTCTTATTTAGTGTCAATAACATAAAGAATGGATTTTCATATTTTGTTACACTCACTTGGTAAAAATACCTTGAGTAAGTTTTAACGAGGGTCCATAAACCAGATGCAACATGTGCTTTACATGAACTCATATGTGCACGTCCCTTGTTTCGAGATGATGCATTTTGTATATATACAGTAGACTTTGAAGTTCTAATCATGTGTAGACCCATACCTTAATACAAGACAAGGTGTGGAATGGTATAAAACATGTCTGAGGGGCTAAATTTTGAAGAAAAAGTGAGAATACTGAATAGAAGCAAAAAAATTATAAATATTTTAAGTTTAAAGGTCAGTCTGCAACACATGCAAAAGCAAAGAAAAACGCACACTCCCGCCATTGGAATCACAGTGCTATTTATCCAATTATTACATAAAGGAGTTCTACAATACATTCTGGAAATAAATTCTTCATCAGTAACAAATCTGATTCATTGTATGTAAATAGTAGAAAAGCTATGAAATTTAGCTAGAAGTGGAATTATTCATAGAGACACATGTTGCTTCAAAGTATTATATGTAAATCATTGTCATCTTACAGAATTAACTACCAATGACAAATATAGGCAGGATATTACATCAATCAAATTATTATATTCAAAGAACCTACCAAAAAAATAAAAAAATATAGGACAACTGCTTTATATTCAAGAATGTGTACATTAAGTAAACAGAGTGCTAGTAATCATTGAAAATAGTTTAAAATATACAGGTAAATTAAATAATGATAAATGCAAGAACAAATAAATATTGCAAAAAAGGAAAAGACAATGTTCTTACTATGCATTGTAAGTGTCAGTATTGCCACTCCTATATTTTTCCAAAAAGATCTATGTTTCCATTTTTGTCTCCGGAAACAAATCATTTATTTTTTTAGCACAATTTATGAAATACAATTTCTTGTGTACAACAATTTATTGTTTTGTACATGTTAATGAAAAATAATCAACTCAGTGCAACTTTAAAATGTATTTATATTTACTATTCTGCACATCACCAAATTAGCAACATTAGTAACATGTGCTTTGACGTCACATCCTGCAATAGTGCACACGGCTTGATAGGCCATTAAATATCAAGAGGTTTGCTGCTACACTTGGAAACTTGGATATTGTGAGAAACTGGAAAAGTACAAAACAGGAATATCAAGTCCTGTTTAATGTTCTGCTCCTAAGCTTGAATTTGTTATTTTCTGCATATCAGGAATGTGATTTCTCTTTTCTAACACTTTGATTTTTTTTTTTTTTTTGGCAAACATGTGCTGCTGTTGTATTTAATTAGAAATTTCCTTCTATACCTTATTAAACATGTCTGCTTTTCTGTGTTTTTTCAGTTACGTATGTGTTTTTATAAAAGTTAGAGTGCCAATGCTGTTGACTATAGAAGAAAACATCCGTACATAGTGTAAATAAATGTATGTGCACAAGGGATGTTGGAAAAGGGATTTTAAAGAAAACAATCGGATATTGTTTAACTTATCTCGTAAGCCAACCGTCCAAGAAGGTGGTTGTTGAAGACACACGCCATACGTCTGATTTTACTACTTACTTATTACTCTGTATTTGAGATCTGATGCTAAATAGTGTGCCTCCACAAAATAATATGAAATCGAATGTTTTGAAGAGTGTGTCCTGATGGTGCTTTTGTGTTTAGCAATGTGATGTCTAAAAGTGTGATAAGTTTCACCTGCAGTACCTACAGTACCTACTGTACTGTAAATTAGTGGACAGTGACATAATAAACATATAATTTGATATAGACCTTACAGAATTTGCTCTAAAACATATTCAATTCAATATCATTCAGAACACCATTTTATTATCTGAAGAAACATTGTTATACATCGCCCAAAGCCTCTTATTATAGTACAGAGCCATGGTAGTGTCTTGGCTGACCCCAAAAACATTGGATGATGCAGGAACAAACTCTCTAGATTGGCAGTCCATTGCAGGGCAGCAATGCTGACTGTGATAAGTGGTCTGTGCACTGTGCAGGTTTTAAATAAATAATCATGCCTCAAAGTGCAGGCATATATTCATTGTATGCTGTGTCAACACTGCTGGATTAAGCATGTTATGCTCCTGGTTAAGTGGCAGGAACAACACTCCCTGGGCATATATCTCAGATACCTTGCATCACAGGTTCTGCCGGTACTCAGAAGCTCCAAAAGATAATTGCCAGTACAGTAACACAAACTGATCTTCAAGTCCTTGGCCTCTCACCAGCTATGTGCTAGGTCCATATAAGAGAAGCTGGCAATGGCTCAATGCATATACAAGGTGTGGTGGGTGTCAACACACACATTAAAGAAGTCCAAATTCACCCATTCCAGAGTCAGAAACCATATGAGACCCTGGGAAACAATAATGATAATTAAATATTTATTACTATTTACAAGATGAATCTATCTTCTTGGTGGAACAAAAAAGTGTGAAACATCTGCACAGATAGATTGGAAACAACAAAGATGTCATAGCTGCATGGATATCACTGTATTACGTGGGTTGTGCATGCCAGATGAAGCGCAGCATCAAAAATTCTGCATGGTACAGTCAAACAGAGCGCTGAAGACTGAATTCTGTGATTTTTTTTTTTTTTACTTATTGCTAGTTTGTGGTGATGTGTTATATCTTGTTTGTGCTATCATTCTGTCTACATCTTTTGTTGCTTGAAGCATAGTGCAGCAGTGGTTAGCATTGCTGCCTCACAGCTCAGGTCACCTCTTTATGGCAGAATAATCGGTCCAGCATAAGTTGGCAGACACTTCTCAAGCTCTCAGGGACAGTTAAAACACCATTTCACCATTATAATCCACTGAAAACTAGTTCAGTTCCTCCTGTACCATCGATTTCAAAGCAATTTCAGCAACTTTGGCAAAGTTCCCAAAAATTTTTGCGATTTTGCTGAACTCAAATACAAATGAATCCCGCAAACAGCACATATTAGTATACCATACAGCCAATATAAAATTTTATTTTTGTGACTGAGAATAAAAAACTAACTCCCTCAGGAAATCCATAAATAGCTTTGCTAAAAAGTGCACTTCAGTAATTTCAGTTTGTATGCTTGTTGTCTGAAGTATGTTTGAGTTATTCTAAGTTAATCTTTACTGGATGATTATGTTATGCTCTTATTGTATCTGTATAACTAAAGCAGTGGCAATTGAGCTGACGGAGTTGACATTTGCAGGCTTAATTAAAAAAAATAATGACTGAGATAACTAAATTAATTAAATAGCCTTTTCGATGTATTCAAGGTAAAAACAATGAACAGAGAAGATAAGCCCAATATCTAAGGACATGATATGTAGCATTTTAGAAATTGTCTCAGCTTGTTAAAAAACCAATGTCAGCCATTTAAATCTTATTTTTGTAATTTTGTTTTGTATCAATTCTTTTTAGATTAACTCCATTCAAGCCTTTTGATCTATGTCCTTCAAACATTTCAATTAATTTTTCTCATGTATAAGCTGTTAAAATTGCTAAAAGATAGTTGGTCAGAAAAACCTTCTTTCTGCAGACATCATATGGCACCTATAAGCTTATATGTTATAAAAGCTGGCAGAATGTTCTTCAGTCTTCACAATTACTGATGGCACCATTACAATAACTAATAATACGATAGAAATTCGCCAGGCTAATATGGTGTAGCATTTTAAAAAAACTCCTAGAAACCCATTATATTAATAGGGCTTTCTTATAGCTTCATTTTAGTGTAACCCAGATATTCTGTATATGCATTTACTTATCATTTTTATCATGGCTCCGCGATCCGTAGTAACCCCTGCTTTCTCTGCTGTTCTTTTTACAGAGAACTGTAATATCACGAATGTAATGGATTCTGTGTCCTATCGGAGGAAGAGAAAGCCTGTTTAAGAAGCACGTAATGATTCACACACACAGAGCACATAGAAGAACAAATACAAAACAAAGCATTTAATGTGCTACTTTAGTTAAAATGGAATTTGAGAAACTAATAAATTAAACGATTTTAAGATGAAGTTTATCATGTTCTACTTTAATGACAAAAAAACTACGTGATTAAAGTGCAAATTTCAAGATTAAAGTTGACATTTTTAGCTTTTTTCACCACTGTGTCCCTATTTTTTTTTCTTTTCTCTGTACCGTAATAAGCTTTCATATGACACTCAGATGGTGGGCTATGACTTGCCTTTTCACGACGACTTTGATATCTGACAACTTTTTTATTTCGGGCACTGTGCGACTTTTTGAACTTGAGCTTTCGAGTTTCTCCGACACTCTATGTCACTCGATCAACTTCTTTTTGTTGTTTTTATCACTGTTTAAACTAACAAATAGTATGTTTTTCCTTGCCTCCACTTGGTATTTGCTGAAATTCTTCTATTTTCCCCCTGTGCTTTTGCCATTGCCTTTTCACAGAACGCTGAGCTTAAGGACTATTTATATTGATTTGCATATTCAGAGGTGTAATTTTGGTAGGAGTTTGGGAGTGGCGGCAGGCACATGCACTACTTTTCACGCTGACCGGGATTTAGGAAACGGAAGAACGTGGAAGTTGGCGAACACACAGATTTATGTATCTGGATTTTTTTGTGCTTATGAACATTTCCGCTTTTGTCCGTATGCCATGTTTTAGTATAAATTCTAAGCACAGGATTATGCATGAGGCCCCAGATGTCCACATGAAAATTATCATCTAATTCATGTGAAGTCTGAAAACCATGACGACTGATTGAGATCATTGATGTTAGGTAAAATGCCTAGCAGGGGCTGGGTGGTCTTGTGGCCTCAGAACCCATGCAGATTTTGTTTGTTTCTCCAGCCCCCTGAAGTTTTTTTTTGTCTTGTTTTTTCTGTCCTCTCTGGTCATTGGATCTTACTTTATTCTTTGTTACTTAGTATTGCCTAATCATATTTTTATATATCTCTTTTTTTCTACATCTTGTAAAGCACTTAAGCTACATAATTTGTTTGAAAATGTGCTATATAAATAAATGTTGCTGTTGTTGTTAATAGTAATTAACTTGAATCATTTTCATATTTTATTGCTTCAAAAACTGCTTGTTCATCCCAAGCTTCAATTCCAGAGTTACAATCGCGTACCTAGGGATTAGTAGGAGCCAGCTAATGTTGTTTGGGGATGTTGTTATGATGACTACTAGGAACCTTTCATGGTGAGGGAGCACCAGGCATGGGCCACTAGGAGAAGACCCAGTTCAGAACCAAGACATCACTGGAGGATTATATTTCTCAACTAGTCTGGGAGCATCTAAGTATTCCCCAGGAAGACTGGAAAGATGTTCCAGGTGACAAGTCTCATGGTTCGTCCAGATTGGTATGTTGTCACCACGACTATCATCAGGATAAGCAAAATGAAACTGAAGTGAATAAATAGAAATTTAATTGCTTATGTCTAACTTTCCTTTATTAATAAACAATGTACATATGCTCTCTTGAATAAACCTATATAATCCAACAGTTAATTTCTGGGTTTAAAGTATTGTTGAACATAGTCCTCTATTTACATTTCAACTGCTGAAGGTAATTTATGATATTATTCATTTATTGATTTTTATACTTAAAATAATACAGCACGTCAGGGGTCTGTGGCAGTGCTATGGTTTAAAAAAAGTTTGCCTCAGGCTTTCGGGGTTTTAATGTGTGCTGCAAGAGTTTTAAATGGGATAACTGGCTGATTGCTCATTCACTTGTGCACGTAATCAGCATAGCCATCCTTTATGGACTCAGAGAGAATGTGGAATGTGTTCATCTGACTCTCAGTCCTGCTGTGAAGACCCGACGTGTGAGCAAAGGAGATGGGAAGGAGGGAAAAGCACTAGATACTAGATAGAAAAGAAACAATTCTGACATTCATATTTGATTTTAATTTATTTACTGGATTTATTTATTGGGATATTAAAAAAACTATTAAAAGTGTATCACTGAAAGAAAGAATGTGACTTTGGTTTACAGTAGACCCAAGCATTTTCTACCATACTTATGCAATCCAAGGTTGAGTGGAAGTGAAGCATATCCCAAATACCATGGGTGCAAAGTGGCAACTGATTGGGGTAGTTAACATGCATATTTTTGTGGAGGGACAGAGGGACTACACAGGGAATGCCAAGAACTAGAATTCGACCCCAGGAGTCTCCCATTACTCCATACAAGAATTTTATGTATAAGTCTATAAATTGTTCTAGCCTGAATGGATATGAAGCTTTAACATTTAATATGCAAAAAAGCTAAAAACAGAAAATGTCTTTGGGAACAGGCTTTAACAGATTAGTGCAATACTGAGTAATGTTTGGCTAAATGTGACAATGTTTAAAATTATACAATTTTAAAATTTATGAATTTACTTAATTTCCTATTCCACTGTAACAATAAGTAAGTGATTAGCACTGCTGTTCATGTGTGGAGTTTAAAGGGTGGCTGGGAAGCCTGGCCCCCCAACGGATGTAGTATGTTACTAAAATAAGTATCAAATAAAGGGTAAAAAGGGTAAAATTTTCCTCAATTTTGTAAGGCCTCATTTAATGTAGTTATGTTAATAATCAATTAATTAGGCACACTGTGATGCTGTGGTAGCGCTTCTGCATTATAATAAGGAGTCTGTTGTGGCCCAGGTGCTCCCTGTAGCATCCTCTGGTTTCCTTGCACAGTCCAAAGACATACAAATTAGTTGAATTGGCAATGCTGTGTGTGTTCACACTATGGTTGCTGGTGGCCTGTCTAGGGGTTGTTCCTGAATGCACCCATAGCTTGCTGGGATGGACTCCAGCTGCCCCCTGTCCTAGATTCACAGGTTTTGAGTATGGATGGATCAACAAATGCTAGAATATATTCTCACAAAGCAGCTCTCACTTGCACATCACCCGTCCTTAAAACAGATACCCTGTACAAACTGAATTGCAGATTAGATTATTGTTTAAGCTTTAGCTTACAAACAGTGGCATGGCAGTAGGAGGAATCCTTTGTCACATGTCACAGAAACCATTGTGACAAAATATTTTAAAGATAAAAACGTTATACAGTACTCTCTCCTTGGTGAAGCAGATAAATAATAGAAAATGGTCAAACTTTTAAATCAGTTAAGTAAATTGCACCTGAATGTTACGCAACGTGTCCATTTTTGAACTTACCAAGATAAGACAGTGCTTTATTTTGTCACAATTAAAATATGCAGACAAACAAAAATAAAAAGGAAAGTTTTTGTTACTTAAATACTGTTAACTGTGTTCATGTAGTGCTTCCTAATTTTGAAAGATGAAATGTTCTAATACGAGACTTATCTTCAAATTTAAATTTTATTATGAACAATTAATCATTTTTGAAATGGGATGTGATGAAGATATGTTGCATTAGACTTGACACACTAAAAAATGAAATAATTTTTGTGGTTTAGCCTCCATAAGCCAAATTTGAAGTTCTACCCATACTTTTGGTTTCATAGTCCTGGGACCTGATTACTATCTGCATGCAAATGTGAATGTTAGATTGACTGTCAAGTTAAAATTGACCTAGTATTAGTGAGTGAATATCTGGATGAGTGTGTTGGCATGTGTGGAAGAAATTTAGCGGGCACCCCCAATGGGTGTCAAACAGTAAACATAGGCAGGGGAACGTGTCATTCATTCTTCTTTACTATCTAAGTCTTGCAAGAGGTAACACCTACAGCGCAAGCAGCTTATTAACAAGTGTTACACAGGAGGGGAGCTTGTAAGCTCTATTTATATACTTCATTGATCAGATCACTATTCCAAGGAATTCATTACATAATCAGAAAGTGTTTAACATGATTGGTTACACCCAGTTGCTAACAGGACATGACAAAACGTTGATATTAACCCGGTCCACTAGGTTGATTGACAGTCCTGTTAGCTTAGGAGTGTGTGACTTTTAGATGATAAAAGTGCATGGGCCCCTGCACTTCTGTTCCATTCTGAACCATATGTTTCCTTCCTGGTTAGTCAACAGGAAACTTAGCTTGAGCATAACCATAGAGCAACCAACACACTTTAAAAGATTACTTTTTTTTCTTGTACCAAGCCTTTATCATAGTGAATATTAAAACAACACTTTCATCATTTAACAATAAGCTCAAAAGAATATGAGCCTCAGCACATGCTAGGGTTCAAAGGTAACTCTTACATATGAGACTGCCCTGCAATGTCCTGCTTTATTGTTCAGAATTTCATCTTGCCATAAGTCTAATGTTACTAGAATGGACTGCAGGCCCCCAGAACCCTACAGTGGAAATGTAGGTTAAAAAAATGGATAGTTGAATGTTAAAATTAATTCTATAAACTGAAATGTTGTGGTTACTATTACATATTAATTTATATAGAACAAAAACATCTTGTGTTTAGGTATTATATATACAGGGAAGACAAGGAAATCAAAACATTTTGTATTAAAGGAGAATAATCTTACTTTTACTAAGCTGATTGATCATCTTACCAAAAAGAGTAGGATTCCACTGTAAAAGAAATCATTTTTGCCAACATAAAAAAGGTACTGTAAACAGACAGAATACATACACTCACCTAAAGGATTATTAGGAACACCATACTAATACGGTGTTTGACCCCCTTTCGCCTTCAGAACTGCCTTACAGTAATTCTACGTGGCATTGATTCAACAAGGTGCTGAAAGCATTCTTTAGAAATGTTGGCCCATATTGATAGAATAGCATCTTGCAGTTAAAGGAGATTTGTGGGATGCACATCCAGGGCACGAAGCTCCCGTTCCACCACATCCCAAAGATGCTCTATTGGGTTGAGATCTGGTGACTGTGGGGGCCATTTTAGTACAGTGAACTCATTGTCATATTCAAGAAACCAATTTGAAATGATTCGAGCTTTGTGACATGGTGCATTATCCTGCTGGAAGTAGCCATCAGAGGATTGGTACATGGTGGTCATGAAGGGATGGACATGGTCAGAAACAATGCTCAGGTAGCCCGTGGCATTTAAACGATGCCCAATTGGCACTAAGGGGCCTAAAGTGTGCCAAGAAAACATCCCCCACACCATTACACCACCACCAGCCAGTGGTAACAAGGCATGATGGATCCATGTTCTCATTCTGTTTATGCTAAATTCTAACTCTACCATTTTAATGTCTCAACAGAAATCGAGACTCATCATACCAGGCAACATTTTTCCAGTCCTCAACTGTCCAATTTTGGTGAGCTTGTGCAAATTGTAGCCTCTTTTTCCTATTTGTAGTGGAGATGAGTGGTATCCGGTGGGGTCTTCTGCTGTTGTAGCCCATCCGCCTCAAGGTTGTGCGTGTTGTGGCTTCACAAATACTTTGCTGCATACCTTGGTTGTAATGAGTGGTTATTTCAGTCAAAGTTGCTCTTCTATCAGCTTGAATCAGTCAGCCCATTCTCCTCTGACCTCTAGCATCAACAAGGCATTTTCGCCCACAGGACTGCTGCATACTGGATGTTTTTCCCTTTTCACACCATTCTTTGTAAACCCTAGAAATGGTTGTGCGTGAAAATCCCAGTAACTGAACAGATTGTGAAATACTCAGACCGGCCCGTCTGGCACCAACAACCATGCCACACTCAAAATTGCTTAAATCACCTTTCTTTCCCATTCTGACATTCAGTTTGGAGTTCAGGAGATTGTCTTGACCAGGACCACACCCTAAATGCATTGAAGCAACTGCCATGTGATTGGTAGATAATTGCATTAATGAGAAATTGAACAGGTGTTCCTAATAATCCTTTAGGTGAGTGTATATATATATATATACTGTCACACACAATTCCTATATTTCCTATATATATATATATATATATATATATATATATATATATGCAGATTATACTTCACAAAAATAATCCACATTTGCCTGGTGAAGCCTTTTCCTACTTTGGAGATATCGTATAACACAATATGTAATGTTCGAATGTTCGATTAAAGTGTGTGTCAGGAATTGTGTGTTTGTGTGTGTGTGTGTCACTGAGAGAGGCTGTTTCTGCCTTGTGCCCTATACCTCCAAATACTATTAGCACTAAAACTTGATTAAATAGGTTTTGCAAATGGATGGATAAAGGAATGTAGATTACATATATATTTTTATATGTATTGCACACAATATAATCTTGTCAGCTATATTTTATTTTTTTTCTCCTCTGAAGACATACGGTTCCTCCATTCAGACTTGTTTACAACTTTATGGTTTTTAACTTATTTTTGTAAACCTAGAGTTTATCTTTCAAAAAGAAAATAAGTAAAAAATGTGCCTAATATATTTTAAGCAGCATCCATGAAATGTCTGTAAGACTTCATAGAATAGCTTTCCAATTTCAGAGCAATCTGGCAGAGTGAACGGAGATTGCAGGAAAACAAGACTTCAGTTTTAGTAAGAGAATGGCTATTATAGCCAAGAACTATAATTCTTGCTTCTTACATGTGCCTAGATACGAAAGTGCCCTAAAATGTGAAATGGCTCTCAGCCAGTGCTAGGGTGGATTCAGCTGTCATGATCAACACTAGAGCTAATGATGCAAGCAGATGGCTTAGTGAAAGTATTTAAAGAGCAAAGTTGAGTGGCTAGTAACAAACTGTGGTCTTTGTGTAAAATCTGCTGCTGCCACTTTGGAAAAGGAAAGAGAGTCATAGATCTAATGTGCATTGTAACGACTTTAGGAAAAGATGGCACTTACTCAGAATGGATAGGTTACATCTGCAAAACAGAAGAGCATCTGATTCATGGTGTGCTTATATAGAAAGTGGTTCCTTTAGAATCTGGTTTTCCATCGATGTAAGTGTACATACATTTTTACAATTGTTTGTAGGATAACATTAACCATTTGTATTATTGTATATGCTTTACTAAAAAATAAGTTTGAAAGAGTGTTTGACTGAAATGGTGGATGATTATTTGTTTAAATGTACTGGCTAATTTACTCCCAGTTTACAGCTTTCATTAAATCATTTTTCAGAGGTTTTAAATTTAAATTTTCTTCCAAGGCAAAAGCTATGAATATTGAATCCTACACATTGCTATGAAGTCAGAAAGGAAAAAAAATGGTACCACAGGACAGCACTTAACCATTCTTCTGCAAGTGCCATTATAAACATTAAGTTAGGATATTTTTGTCGATGGCATGGTGGCAATATGGTTAGCATTAAAATCTACATATTATGGTATCATTCCTGGATTGTTCACTTTTAATGTTGGCATTTCATGTTGCAAGGGATGTCTCTGCATACAGCAATACCTTCTTGTTTTACTCTGTTATCAGATAATCTAACATGAAAGCTTCCTACTGTTCTTGTCTCAATGTGGGATTGGAAGAAGTGTTAAAATCAGCTATAAACCTGTTACCTCTAATCCTTTACCTTAATCACTGTCTGAGATGTACCCCTGTATTTAACCCAAGGCTCCCTATCAACAGAGCACTGACTAGGAATATCTTTGTATTCATTCTTTACTTCAACCAAGTTTTAATTTCAATAGAGGACTTCACAAAAGCATACTCTTGTTCCCTTAAGAGACTGCATCCAGACATGAAATAAGAATCTAAACTTCTCACTGATACAAGTAGCAGTCTGAGTCAAGCTTTTATGCTTTTAATTACAAATTATATTTATTTGCATCAAAAAAGTTAACAAATATTCAGTGATACCAAAAACCATACAACCTTGATGTCTGGACTGTTCATCAGTCTGAGTAGTAGTCACAAGATGACCGTTCCATTTCAAGATTCATTACTTGCATATTATGAGTTCTCAAGCAAAACAAAGATATAGCAAGAAAGAACTAAAGAACTCTTTGGCAGTTTTTAAAAGCGGCAGAGAGAGAGGAGAGATGGGGAGCTCCTCTGAAAAGTGCATTCTTTTACAACAGCATTTTCCATGAATTGTGTTGTGTTGCCGTGCAGTTTTAACATGCATGTGTAGACACGTTTTCTTGTACTATTAAACGTGCATCTGTCATTTGTGATATAGGTAGCCATTATGTATCAGCTGTGTGATTTGTGTCATGGTGTAGGTGTTTAGCTACTACAATGGCTTCTTTGTGAATTATGATGGCAACTGCAATTTGAAAGATGCATCAGAAACATAATATTGGGCACATATATTAGCAGAGAATGTGCACATAAATTTGGCCGCAAATGGTCACATAAATTGATTTTAACATTCTTGGTTTATAAAAGTCCATTAACTATTTTATTTATTCAAGGGGAGGACATCATAGAATGTGCTGTAGTCTCCGCATTCAGTGCAAGCTCACAACACCTGAGGACATGTGCTGATCTATTCATATACTACCTTTCCCATCCTTAAAGAACTTCACAGAAATTAAAAATGAACAACAGACCATATACAACAAAGATAAAAAAAGATACATACAGGAAACACAAAACTTTGAATTAGAATAAGAGACAATAAACCAGAATAAAATGCAAAATACACAAAATGCTACAATAAAATACAATACAATACAATACAGTTTATTTTTGTATAGCACAAACAGGAAGTGCCGCAATGGGCTTTAACAAGCCCTGCCTCTTGACAGCCCCCGAGCCTTGACTCTCTAAAAAGACAAAGAAAAACTCCCAAAAAAATCTTGTAGGGAAAAATGGAAGAAACCTTAGGAAAGGCAGTTCAAAGAGATACCCCTTTCCAGGTAGGTTGGGCGTGCAGTGGGTGTCAAAAGATGGGGGTCAATACAATACAATACAATACACAGAACAGAACAAATCCTCAACACAATATAAAAATACAAATTTTGGAAATACGGAGCAGAATTTAACAGTAGATGATATCACATAAGAAGATCTGGATATTTTTAGAGTCCAGGAGACCTCATCCATCAAGCTGCCTCCCTGATTTAGCCATTCCACGGCTGAAACAGTGCTGGGCCAGTCAATCCGATGAAAGGACCCCTCTTTCCCATGATTCCTGTGATCCTCCATCAGGGATGACTTTACCATAGGCAGGCAAAACAACTTGGCAGGTGGGCCGTGGCACCAAGTGCCACATTTGAGTACCGAGAAGAGAAACAGAATAGGTGAAGGTTAGTATCCAATTATAACTATCATGTTACTTATGCTTTAGTGCCAATGACTGACAACAGAGATGCAGTATGTACAGTTAATCAGCAGCTCTAGTCAGGATATGCTAAACTGAAATAGTGAGTCTTCAGCTGGGATTTAAAACCTGAGACTGAAGGGGCATCTCTTATAGAACCAGGCAGACCATTCCACAGTTTAGGGGCCCTGTAACGAAAAGCTCAACCTCCCACTGTTATTTTATTAATCCTTGGAATCATAAGCAGACCGGCATCTTGAGATCTTAATGTGCGCTCAGGTTTGTAAGTCATGATAAGTTCGGACAAGTAAACCGGACCTTGGCCATTTAATGCTTTACATGTTAAAAGGAGGATTTTGAAATCTGCCCTAAACTTAACCGGGAGCTAGTATAAGGATTTAAGAACTGGAGCTATGTGTTCGTATTTTCTTGTTCTTGTAATAATTCTTGCAGCTGCATTTTGGATTAACTGGAGGCTGTATAGAGAACAGTTTGAACAGCCAGTGAACACAGCATTGCAGCAGTTAATCCTACTAGAGATAAATGCATTAATGAATGAATGAATTTCTCAGAATCCTGTTTATTTAGAAAGCACCTTAATTTCCTAACATTTTTAAGATGGAAGAAACATGTTTTGGACAACTTTGTAATATGCACTTTAAATGACATGCTAGAGTCAAAGAGAACTCCTAGATTGCGGGCTGATTCAGTACATGCATTTTTATAATATTATTTATATAATATTATATATTATTATTATATTATTTTATTAACACAGTGTTTTTTTTTGTATCAGTATACTGCTGCTGGATTATGTGAATTTCCCCTTGGGATTAATAAAGTATCTATCTATCTATCTATCTATCTATCTATCTATCTAAAATTAACTGAGCTAAATGATGACAGAATATTGTTGTGATCAGCGTCATTCCCTCCAAAAATTAACATCTCTGTTTTATCTGTATTTAAATACAAGTAGTTCTCATTCATCCACTCATTTAATTTGCTAACACAACTAATTAAAGACAACATCTGAGAAACTTCATTTGATTTAAATGAAAGGTATAACTGGGTGTCATCTGCATACGAGTGAAAATTAACATTATGTTTCCTAATGAGAGATCCCAGTGGAAGCATGTAAAGTGAAAACAGTAAAGGTCCCAGTACTGAGCCCTGCGGGACTCCATATTGAACTTCTGTGCATAATGATGGAGTACTGTCAGCACATTTCTGTACATATTGGAATCGATTTGATAAATAAGAACTAAACCAAGCGAGCATGGGGCCTGTAAGCCCAACATAATTTTCTAGCCTGTGCAGTAAAATGGAATGGTCAATGGTGTCAAATGCTGCACTTAAGTCCAACGAAATAATTACAGTAGAGTTTTCTTCATCAGAGGATATCAGAATGTCATTTACAACCCATGTTAGTACAGTTTCTGTACTATGACCAGTGCAAAAACCAGACTGGAATTTCTCAAATAAATTGTAATGCGTAAGGTGTGACCGAAACTGACTGGCGACTACTTTTTCTAGTATTTTAGAGAGAAACGGTAAATTTGAAATAGGCCTATAATTATTTAGTATGTGTGAGTCTAGGTCTGACTTTTTAAGTAATGGTTTAATGACTGACCATTTTAATGCTTCAGGTACTGTGCCATGCAATAATTAACTATTGATAATGTTTACAATAGGCGCTGCAAGAACACCCATTGCACTTTTTACTAGTTTTGTTGGCACTGGATCTAGGGAACAAGTAGTGGGCTTCATTTTAGAAATTAAAGTTAAGACTTTCTGCTCAGTTACAGGATTAAAATTATTAAAGTGCTGAATGCAATGTGAGACAGGGTCTGCTAAGCTAGTATTTGGTTTGTACTGTGATCCAGGGTTCTGGGATCTTATATTTTTAATTTTCTCATTGAAGAAGTTCCTAAAGTCTGTACTGCTAAAATCTGTTGGTATTTTGCACTGTTGATCTGAATTTCCATTTGTTAATTTAGCCACTGTACTAAACAGTACCCGAGGATTTTTATCATTGCTATCTATTAATGTAGAATAGTATTGTGAGCGAGCTTTAAAGAGTGCTTTTTTACAGTATAATTTATTAACACTCTCTGTCCCTGAAAACCCTGAATAAATTACTTAATTTGTGATTCAAATGCAAATCATCTTGAGTACCTGGACAGAGAGGGTAAATAATGGCAAGGATGTTTAGGTAATTTAAATATCTTCCTGAAACATTGACTTTTTGGTTGTTTTTAAGAAAAAGAATTGAGTCATTAATTATGCAGGTCATTCCAAAGTATGTGTATACAGCTGAATAGAGTACAAGTTAGTTTGGTGCATATCTAGTTTGCCAGAATTGGTGGATCTTAGTGGATGAACAAGTGTAGGGATGGATGAGGTTATTGATGTAGTGCAGTGCAAGGCCATTTAAAGCTTTACAGGTTGATTAACATAATTTTATATTTAATCATGTAGGTTGCAGGGAGCCAGTGAAGGTGGTGCTGGATGGGTGTGATGTACTCGCGGTTGCAGGTCTGTGTAAGGACTCTTACAGCAGAGTTCTGAACCAACTGGAGCAGTGTTAAAAGATTAGAAGGGGCACCTGCCAATAGGAGGCTACAGCAGTAGATGTTGTTGGATGTAATAAAAACATGGACAAGTTCCTCAGCATTGGAAAAGAAAAGGAATGAGCAAATATGGGATATGTGTTGGAGGTGGAAATAAAAAATTTTTGAAATGTGATTTGTTTCAGTAATGTAATCAAAATGAAATAAAAAATGACACAAAGATACCGAGCAGAAGAAGGTCTCATGATATCATCACCAAGAGTAATTGGAAATGGTGCTAACTTTCTTGAGATGCCCTTTAGTGTCAATTAGCCCAACTTCAGTTTTGTAGTAGTTTAATTTAAAAGAGTTATATTTCATCAAGTTATTGATTTTACTGAAGCAGGTTGTGATTTGAGAAAACTCTGAAGAATGTTCACTTTTAACATTGAAAAAGATCTGAGTGCCATCTACATAAAAATGGTAACCCAATTCAAAACTATGAATGATATGGCCAAGGGGGAAGTATATGGATGCAGAACAGCAGAGGGCTGAGAACAGAGACTTAAAGAACTCCTTGAGTGAGTGGTGCTGACCAGGCCCTGCTGTTTCCAAGACTAACAAACTCATCCCTATCAGTCAGATAGGACTTAAATCACTGGAGGGCAGTGCCAGAGATATGCAGAATGTTCTCCATTCTGGACAGTAGAATATCATTCATGACAGTGTCGAATACTGATATAAGGTCTACCAGAATTAATATGCTGGTTTGACCAAAGTTTGCTGCCATAAGTAAATAAACAGTTACCCCAGGCAGAGCAGGTCCACAGCTGTGCTGAGCTCTAAACCAGACTGAAAGGGTTCCATTGTTTTATTACAAGTTAAGTAACTGGAGAGTTGAGAGGCTACAACTCACTCAAGAAATTCAGACAGGAAATGTAAGTGAGAGATGGGCCAAAAATTGTTCAAATTGTCAACATCAAGATTGGATCTTTAGTAATGTTGGGGTTGCAGAAGTGATTTTTCAAAGTAGCTGGCACAGAGGTTGTGCCAGGGGGTGTATTTATTATTATCATAACAGGCAGGATGGGGTTCGGTAAACAAGTAGTACGCCTTATCTTACAGAGAAGGTCATTAATAAATTGAGAAGAAACTAGTTAAACTTAGAAATGGAAATGGATGGAGAGGGAAGGTTGAGAAAAAATGGAAAAGTACAGTAGAATGAACTTGTATTAGTTGAATTATTTAGATTTTTAATCTTATCTCAGCAAAAGTGAAGGAGTTTTTAAAAGTACAGTGGAAGAGGTGGTCAGGCCAAATTCAGACTGAAGTAGTTTATTAACCACAGAGAACAAAACTCTCGGGTTATCATGTTCACTCTGTATTATTCTGACATAGAATACATTCATAGCTGCGTTTGTAAGTGCATCTTCATAAGCCTTACCAGTAAAAATGTCAGCAGCTTTCATAGATCATAGTGCCAAATTATAACATGGAGCTGAACAGTGGAAGGAACAGTATTATATTGTATAGTATATTGTAGTGCTGGGTGGTATACTGATTCATACCAAAAAACGTTTTTTATTTTTGTTATGATATGGGTTTTTCTTATACCACAACACCGGTTTAAATAGCCTAAGCAACGTTTGGAACATGGCGCAGCGGGAAACTGTTTAAGTGGGGACATTTTTCACTGCTGCACTGCTAAACATTAGTGGAGGTATTGAACGGTGAAAATGGACAGAGAACATTCTGAAACTGAAGCTGTAGCAGACGATAAAGTTGAATATGATGACACAGAAGAACTTCTGCCGAAAAAAGGAGCCATGTCTGTTGTCTGGAGATACTTTTAAAAGGTTGGATGTGGACCATTATGTTCAAATGTGCGAATACTATTACTATACTACTGGATAATACTGTAAGCCAAGTTGTACTTGTTTTATTTTTTTTCAATACTGTGTAATGTACCTGGGTACTGTGTAATAGTGTGACGACATGTTGACTTTATTTTCGATATTTCTACTTCTCGCTGTTTATGTCGAGATTAAAGTCGACATGTTGACTTTATTCTCATAATTTGTCATTAAAGTAGAACATCGTAAACTAAACTTCATCTTAAAATGAATATTAAATTAACTAGATTTTCTCAAACCCCGTCAAGTTATGTAGCACATTAAATGCTTTGTGTTAAGTGTTCCTCAAGCCATGTTAATTACTACGTGCTTCTTAAACTGACTTCCTCTTGCACTAAGAGGAAGCGCAGGCAGCGATCACCACACAGAATACATTAATTTCATGATATTCCTGCTCCCTGAACACTAAGAATGCTAAGATAAATACTTGATATCATTTTCTTGATGAAATGCATTAAAGCATGTATTAATCATGTGGGGGCACGGTGGCAGGAAGGTTGCACTGCTGCCTTAGTAACCGGTATAATTTTGGAAAATACCGTGATATAGAATTTTGGCCATACAGCCCAGCACTACATTGTTTTGTGCATTTTTCTGGTTTTCGAGTTTTTCTTGCTCAGTTTTATGATTTTTGATTCTGAATTAGGCTTTGGTTTTTTGGATTGACTGCAATATTATCCAATAAATAAGCTCTTGGCCAATGAATGAGGGGAGGCTGGTCTTCTATGCAAATGCATGATTGCATTTGAACACATTCCATTTTCAATTATTAAGTTGTTTAATATATATATTAATATATTAGTAAAAATACATGTGTTTGAGACATTGTGAGAAAACCACTAGATGAGGTGACGTATCCATTATGCAACACGAATAATGTAAGATTTTTCATTGTCATTTTTGATATTGTTTATTGTTGTCCAGTGTTAGTCTCCATAGATGCACATTCATTCACAGACTGTGATGTCTTTGTTCTGGGTTGAAACATGAAATAACATTTTTTTCTTGGCCATTACCACAACTATATGGTGTAACATATGAAAAAATATCATTATTACTTTAAATAGCTGCCATAACATCACACATTGATGACCAATTACTATTTAATAGGCCCTAGTGCAAAAAAAATAAATTAGACTCTTCCGCATAATCAAATTAAATACAAACTATAAAACAAGACTATACATAAAATGGCAATGGACATAATTAAGCTTTAAGAATTTTTGGGAATTATAACACCATTGACCTTTATTTCTGATTTCAAGCATGTTAATATTAAAGCCTTGCAAAACAACAACCATGTAGTCACTGTGGGTTCCCCATTCCCATGGACTCCACACACACTGCCTACAGTTATGTTACTATCACATTTCTCTTGCATGTCATGTAGCATATTACTTACGTGCATAACAGCCCATAATGTAATAAGTATAAGTCACAAAATGGCAGCATCAGTAACCTGACCAATTTCAACTGAAAAACAATAAAAATAACATCAAATACTATAATTACTTCCTAAATCCTGTCACACACTCATGCATGCTTACCCAGACAGCAAACATGCAGCCATGCAACGGGTGATACCTCAGCACCACACTAGTTCACAGCAAACATCAAACAAGAAAAGTTCTAGGTTTTACAGATTACCAGTCCTATACCCCAAAAGGAAGTCAAAGCCCTTGGACGAGGGTTAAATACAATCTCTCCTGCATTCTCAAACTATGCAGTTTGGAAGGAATGGTGTGCTTCTAAATGTGCACAGTGAAGGAATTGGTCTGCTGTGTTAACAGGTACAGTTGCATCTCGGATTTGTGTTATGCAGTGTGTCACAAAATTACATGGACAGCCTCTTTAGCAACTATGAGAATATAGATATTCCCCAAATTCATGACTTGAGGATCATTCAACAAAGACCTTTGACCTTCTCCAGCCATTGCCCAAGTCAAGCATGACTAGACCGTCCCTAGACACCTGCAACACTTTAGCAGCAGACATTTCTACAACTGTTGCATAAATGGTGACTCTTGCAAGATGCAAGAATATTGTGCATTGTTTAAACAGGACAACAGTCAAACCCCATGAGAATATTTTCAGTGTGGGAGAACCAAAAGAAAATAAGGAAACTGAGACGCTTTCACTCCCTGCTCATATTAAAACTATTGAAAAAAAATAGGCTAAATTAAACATTTGGCAAGGATACAATTGGACAAATCCAGAACCTCTGATGGGTACAGCAGAGTCACCACACAGCAATAAGTTATTTCAGCTTTGTCATGTCTTAATGAAACCCACATAGGGTCTCAAAGTCAAAAGGGAGTTATCAGAATTTCCATTTCAAAAGCATTGCTTATGGTAATAAAAGAAAACTACATTTCTCCTCTTCTCCAAGCTCAGCCAGCACTACCTCTTCTAATAAATAAGCTTTTTTCCCAACAACAAGAACTTTGATTTCAGGAACCAATGAGCTAAGGCCTTGACCGGAAGCAAAGTTGAAATAAGGATTGCCAGAAGCTGTTAACCAGAAGGCGTGTTGTCCCTAAGACTGTAACATCAAAACCATTAACAATGTCAAGAGTGGAATGCTGTGAGCTCTGTATCTTAAGGCATAAAATAGTAAGACTGAAGTTGCTTGAGGAATGAATCCATAATGTAGGATGCTGTGCCAAACACTGTAGAGGGATATGAAGCTGAACATCTGTGATGTAGCACAAAGTGCCTTTTGGGAGGCAGCCCCTAGTGCACTGCATCCTAGCAACAAAGTACAAAATGCTGATACTACAAAATAGGCATTTTAAAAAATAACAAAATTATATTAACTTGTAATTAAATCATTAATGTAAAGCGCACATGTATGAACATTCTCTGACAGGTGAAGCCTCCTGTTGTGGTGTGAAATTTTACATACAAGTTGATAAATATTTTGTATGTCTTTATTTGTAACTTAGGCAAAGCAATGTAATATTAATGTTACATTAGTGAGAAACATTCATGTTTACCCCCATTAAGTCAGGATAGTGAATTTTATAACAGGGTTGGGGGAAGTGCCTCAAACAAGTTTGGCAAATGTTTCTCTGCAGGGCTTGCTCAATCAACCCCTACATGAAAGCCAGACTGCCTAGATGGCAAGCTTCACCTTAACACATGGTTTTGGGGGCAGGTGTGAAGGTATTCTCTGCCCCATTGGTCTGAAGTATGGCTGTTTGGAATTTGCTTGTATCAGAATCCTTTAAGTACTATGACGTCCTATTGGATGTAGGGTGTGGACAGAGAATCTATAAATTTGCTTGCTTTACCACTCTCTCTCTCTCTCTCAACAGCTGATAAAAGAGCATCTCACACCATGAACTGAAAAGGACAAATGTGATAAGCCAACTTCAGAGGATGTAATTAATGCAAGTAAAGAGGCAGCCGATTGGCTTGTCACGGACATTTGGAAAAAAAAAATGTGAAAAAAATTCATTTTTTGTTTACCTATTTTAGCACCCCTATGCAGATTAACACGGCAGCAGTACAAAGTTTTAGCGGCGGTTTGAGTGCCGGGATGTTCGAAGGGCTGCCTGGAGGCCTACAGGTGCTCCGAGAGCAAGCTGTGGGGCTCAATTTTGCCCACACGAAGACACGCGTCTGAGGCCGTTTTTTGAGCGTGCTCACGGTTTCTGACTGCCAAGTGCAGAGGCGCACTTCTGTAACCGTTGAAGGAGAAAGGGTGAAAGTAGTATATTTAACATCAGTAGACAGGTCTGAAGGATTGAAAGCTTAGTTTTAAAGTAGCCGGCAAAAAAAGTGATTCACGTGTGTGGCAAAGTATAGGAGTAAACGTGGGAGAAAGTAAAGTGTACTTACTTAACAGAGGCTGAATGGTAAGCCCACAGGTCAACAAGATAGACGGGTACATGCGGGTGGGAGAAAGAGCATTTATATAGGCTGGACTGTACTTGATCAGGTGCTAAGGAATGGTGCACATCCAGACGTGTATGAATATTGGAAGTCCGCTGGAAATGTAAAGGCAGATTGGATGGTCAAAAGGGCTTGAGATATAAAACCAGGGTCCAAACACCGAGGTCATCTTTTGACCAGTTTTGCAAGCTGTAGTGTAGGTCTGTGCTGCTGATTTATTTAATTGAGTAGTGGAGAGACATACTGTGCTTTGTGTATATAGTACGGTGTCGTATGTACAGTAGATATCGTGAGTGAAAATGTCTCAGCTAAATACACTGAGAGTATTTGGAAATTTTTTTGTGCTGAATTCAACCTAGAAAAAAAAGAAACTTTTGCTTTCTTTTAAATTAATCTGCAAAAAACAGATTGCACCTCTTTTAGTCTGTACATAAACAGTAAATCATCTTATTGAAATGCGGAAGAAATAAATGGGGCGATTAATGCAGAATGTGCTCATACATAGAAAGCAGTTTAAAATTACAGGCCTTTATTTAGTTCTTTCTGTGTGATGCCACATAATGATTCACGGATAACAAATGTATGGTTATGTTTATTTTTCTTTTTTTTTTTCATAAGATAACATTATGTTACAGCTCATGCAATGTATTTTCTTCAGCATAGAAGACTTATTAAGGCTTGTCTGTTTTGGTTTTCATGCAGCAATATCTGTTTTCCTTCATACTGTATGTACTAAAAAACAAACTCATCATAATTGTGAAAAAGACAACTAAACAAACCTTTATATAACACTTTTAAAAAAAAAAAAAAAGACTGCAAAGTTTTTCATTACAAGAAACTCTCATGGGTTGTCCTTGTGGCACTGTTACCAGAGTTAAGTGAATCCTGTAGTTTTTAATTATGAGCATTTTATTACAGCACACCTTATGTTATCACCTCTTTTAAATTAAATTGGAATATTCACCGGATGCTAATTAGTCCTACACACTTTTCCCATATTCAATTAATACAGTATTACTTTTTGTTTTAGGGAGAAATCATATCACACATGTTTATCCTGCCTTCCCAGTAAATATTGTCATTTAGTGTAAAAATAATTCATCCTGTCTTCTCTGCATCTCAGTTCTGTTCACCTATTTGCCTTTATGACTGTTTTAGCATTTAAACATGCCATATAGAAACATAACCAAAGAAGTGCACTTACACTGTTATTTAACAGGTATATATTGTAATGGCATCCTTTTCAGGGCTAGCTTTCAAATTGCTCCCTATTCTACCATGATAGGCTATAACTACCATAACTCAGAACTGGATTAATCTTAATTAAACGATAGATTTATGGATAAACCTACAAATTACCAAAAGTGCTTCCTGTCCAAATTTTCAGCAGACCTTATGTCTTGTATGTTTCCTCAAATTAATGACAAAAATAAATGTAACTATATTGAACATATTTTTAAAGTGATAAATAAAAAGATTTTGGAGAGATTTGTTTTCTTACAATTCATCTTGTCAGATTTGTGGCATGGAGATGAAGAGGCCAACACTGCTGTCTCACGATTTCACCAAGTCTAGTTTCATTCTGTGCCCAGATAAATTGGACAAGCCAGTGTTTGCTGTGTAGGTGTAGGTGTGTGCGACTTTTCTCTGGGTACTCTGGTAGCCTAAAGACAGTTGAAGTAGGAAAGAGGTTTCTATCTATTCTGTATATCAGCACTGAGCATATTCAATAGTCATTGTGGTATAAGGTCAAAAGTTCACTTTCACTCAAAATGATTTAGTGTCCACTAAGGTTGCATGGTAGACTGGTGCTGAGAAAATGCACAAAAATCTGATTTTTATAATGGCATGGCACCAGCATTTAGTTAATTTCGATACCAGAAATAAATGGTAGTTTTCAAGCACCTCACACTTACTTGTTTATTAGTGCCATCAGAACTCCAAGGAGACCCCTTAACACTCTTTAATGTCATATACCTATTGCATCTAGCTATGAATCACCAAAGGGAATCCCTGGTCTTTGAATATATATATATATATATATATATATATATATATATATATATATATATATATATATATATTTACTGTATAATAAATGTGCTGGAGACTCCAAGATAATAATTAATAATTAAAACCTTAGAACAGTCTAGAGAAGAACAAGTAATTTCACTGTTTGCATGGAAAAAATTAAGCAAGACTTGCATGAATGGTCAACCCTTCATCTCACTCTAGCTGGAAGAATTAACATTGTTTAAAGTGAATATTCTTCCTAAGCTCCATTTTTATTTCAAAACATTCCAATATACATCAGTAAATCATTTTTTAAGCAATTAAATTCAACGATAACCTCATCTTCTTTTTTTTTTATTAATTTTATTGCAATCCATACAAATCAATCAAGTTTTTACAAAAAGAAAAATGAAGTTAAGGACAAATCGATCCCCACCCCTGAGAGAGAGAGCAAGGCAGAAATTTAAGGCTTGTAAACATACCTACATTAATAAATTCTCTTTGCTTTATGAGCTTGTTTTAAAATATTACTGATTAGATCCTGCCATGTTTTGAAAAAAGTCTGTACAGATCCTCTAACTGAGTATTTGATTTTTTTCCAATTTCAAGTAGTATAACACATCAGTTTCCCACTGACTTAAAAGAGGAGAGTTTGGGTTCTTCCAGTTTATCAGAATGAGTCTGCGTGCCAAAAGTGTAGTGAATGTTTGTTGTTGTTTGTCTTTCTCCACTTTAAACCCATCTGGAAGAACCCGCACAGCATTTTCTGGGTCCGATATATACAGTACCATATCATCTGCATATAATGAAATCTTCTGTTCAAGTCCTTCTCTGCTAATCCCCTTTATCTGATCAGTATTTCAACAATGTATTGCCAGTGGTTCAATGGCAATTGCAAACAGTAGCAGTGACAAGGGGCATCCTTGTCTAGTACCAAGTTCTAGTTTAAAGTAGTGTGAGCAAATGTTTTTGAAGCAAACTGAAGGTTTTTGGGTTAGTATACAGTAATTTGATCCATGCACAAATGTTCTGGCCAAACCCAAACTTCTCCAATGTAGTAAAAAAGGTATTTCCATTCAATCATGTCAAATGCTTTTTCTGCGTCCAATGATAATAATATTTCTGGGGTGTTTCATTTAGTTGGTGAGTATATTACATTAAACAGGCATCGAAGATTTGAAGATAAGTGTCCGCCCCTAATAAATCCAGCTTGGTCTTGTGATATTACCGAAGGTAGCACTTTCTCCATCCTTCTAGCTATGATTTTAGAGAGTATTTTAATGTCATTATTCAGAAGTGAAATTGGTCTGTATGATGCACATTGTAATAAGTCCTTATTTTGTTTTGGAAAAACGGTGATTAGTGCTTGGAGAAAAGTTTGAGGAAGAGATTGGTTATCTCCGGCTTCTGTAAATGTTGCTAATAGGAGGGGAGCTAGCTGAGCGGAGAATTTCTTGTAAAATTCTGCAGGGTAGCCATCAGGGCCTTCTGCTTTCCTCACTTGGAATGACTTTATAGCATCTAGTAATTCTGATAACGCCAGAGGTTTATCAAGTTCCTCCGCACTAAAAGTGTCTATTTGTGGTATCTGTAATGTATCCAGAAATGCATTAGATTGTGTATTGTCTTCTTTAAACTCAGTAGTATATAGGGATTTATAGTAGTCTCTGAAAGTTTGCATTATATTTTTGTGGTCGACGATTTTATCCCCGTTCACGTTGGTGATTACTGAGATTGCGTTGCGCACTTCTTGCTTGTGAATTTGTTGAGCTAAAAGCTTATTAGCTTTCTCTCCATGTTCATAGTAATGATGTCTGGATTTATAAATTAGTTGTTCAGTTTCTTTAGTTGTCAAGAGGTTTAGTTCTGAATGTAGAGCCTGCCTTTTCCTATGTAGAGTCTCGCTTGGTAGTCTGGCATGTTCTTCATCTATTCTAGTAATTTCGCTTTTTATCTCTGCTACTTTCTTGGCTTCTAATTTATTTCTGTGGGAAAGATATGAGATAATCTGTCCTCTTAAGAAGGCCTTAAGAGTTTCCCAGAGTATTCCTGCAGAGATCTCTGAGGATGTATTTGTCTCTAGAATTTGATTTATTTGGATATAAATTCTGTACAATTCTCGTCTGCTAATAGAAGCGGGTTGAGACGCCATCTGCAGGGTGAGTGTATGGGGCTTAGTAATTTTAGCTCCAAGATCATAGGTGCATGGTCAGAAATAACAATAGCATCGTATTTGCAAGATTTAATCATAGGCAAGAAGTTATTGTCTATAAAGAAGTAATCAATCCTTGAGTAGCAATGATGTACTGGTGAGTAGAAAGAATATGTTCTTGAATTTGGGTTTAAAAACCTCCAGGGGTCTGATAAGTTGTGATCAGTTATAAACTTTGTAATTATCTTTGCGGTGTTAGATGCCATTCCCCCTGTGGAAGAAGTCCTATCTAAGAGTGGATTTAGAACACAATTAAAGTCCCCAGCCATTATAACTTTATGAGTGTTCAGATTGGGAATGGATGCAAATAAATTTTGTATAAATTCCTTATCATCAACATTAGGTGCATAAACATTTATCAAGATCATTTTACAGTTAGATAAGTCTCCCATGACCATTACATATCTCCCTTCAGGATCCAATACTACATCTGATGCTACAAATGGTACTGTTCTATGTATGAGAATTCCCACACCTCTAGTTTTCTTTGTAAAACTAGAATGGAACATTTGGCCAGTCCATTCTTTTTGCAGCCAGAACTGATCTTTGCTTAGTAAGTGTGTCTCCTGTAAAAATACTATTTTAGCGTTTAGACTTGTTAGGCCTTTAACATTCCAGCTCATGAAGTTAACTGTCCCATCATGGAAACATTGATTCTGAGCTGTTGATGTCATTTTATAGTCTTATCTGGAAGTGAGACAGCTTCGGCCTTAATTTCCTATTTCCCCTAGAGTTATTGCCATGCAGCTTATTATTACGTTGGTGGTTATAATTATAAAAATTAAAAGGATAGATTAGGTATAGATCATGCCTGCTCTCTTTCTCTCCCCCCCTTAATTTTGCCTCCCAACGTGAGGCTAGAACCCACTTCACACAGTCCCGGTCCTCTGACATACCCAGAGACAGAGCACGTCCAAAGCAAAACAAGCCCCCACGCAGCGGCATTTTAGGGTTAAAAAATAGAGATATCTATTACCAATATGGTCTAAAAAAAAAAATTGTGCACTTAAAATATATATAATCTTCAGCAATCTTAGGGCATTAAAATAATACACCCGGATAATGAACCCGGGGAATGGTGTTAGAAATTTGTCCAGAATAAGCATAATAAGCCTTAATACAATAATAGCAATAACAATAAACCAAGGGTATGATGTTGAACAGTCTTGTTTAGGGTAGAGAGAAAATAATTAGCTAATAAAAAAAAAAAAAAAGAAAACGTAATTAATTCCTTTTCTGCTTCTTCCTTGCTAGCGAAGACATAGAATTGGCCCTGCAATTCCACTTTCAGTTTGGCCGGATACAAGAGGCTGTATTTGACGTTGGCTTGCCGTAACCGCTGTTTAATGTTGTTGTAAAGGTTGCGCGTTTAGTAGCTGTTGCTGGAGAGAAGTCAGGGAAGATACGAATGTGGTTATTTTCATATATAATCTCTTGCTTGTTTCTGAGGAGTGCCATCACCTCTAGCTTAAATGATAATCTTTCAAAGTGAATAATAAAAGATCTAGGTCTAACGGTATTTGATCCGCGTACGTGGTATGCCACTGCTATCTCAGAATCTGCTTTAAAGTCCTCCCCGATTATTTTAGAAAAAAGTTCAGTTGCGAATTTCACAGGGTTTGGACTTTCTTGATTCTCAGGCAGACCTTCAATTCTGACATTATTCCTTCTGCTTCCATTTTCCAAAGCAGCCAGTCCGTCTCCGAGTTTTTTGCATTCGGAGCTGACATTTACTGCTTTTTCTTCGGCACTGGCAGCAAAATTTTCGGCTATTTCAATCCGAGTCGTGAATGTCTTCTTGAGATCCTCCAGTTCATCAGTAAGCGTGCTCTGTTTAGCTCTAGTTGCAGCTCCTGTCGCAGCCTTTCATTTGCCTGTTGCAGTTCCAGCCGCTGCGTTTCGTTTGCCTGTTTCAGCTCCTGTCGCAGCCTTTCATTTGCCTGTTGCAACTCCTGTCTCAACTCTTGTCTCAGTTTTTCATTTGCCTTTACCCTGCCTTCTCGCTTTTTTTTTATATCTTGCATGAGCTCAGCGAACATCAGCTTCAGTTCAGATATTTCAATTGTGCTTTCTTGTACCGTAGGTGAAGCGGCAGGCTCTACTGTAGCCGGTGTCCCCGCTATTCCTGGCTCGCATGGAGTAATTGAAGCCACGGACTGCAAGGCCTTTTCCAGTTTCAGGTGATCTTCTCCGATTAGCGAGCTATCCAGATCTGCACTCACGATCGTACATTCGCTCCCCTTTTCGATCTCAGCCGGTGACGATGTAGCGGACTGTGGTCCCGAAGAGTCTGTACTTTCACTCATCTGATCCAGGTCTGTCTCTGAAAGGCCGTATCTTGAGCTAGGACTTGCTGATCTTAGCTTGGGTGCAGCTTTAGTTTTCGATTCTTTTGGACCCCCTTCTTGTTGGCCATGTTTATATATGCTTACATATACTGTAGCAGTGCCCCTCAGGTTGAATAAATACAGGATATCTCAGGATAATAAGCAGATAATATGAAAAATAACACCACTGCTAGTGGAGCTCCACTTCAGACGTTCATCTCTCGCAACGGACGTGACCAAACTCTCAAGGGCCCTTGAGAAACAATAACCTTATTTATTTCGAACTCAAAACATCCACGTATCCAAAAAGCGACCCTACCAAAGGCAGAAGGTGGCATGGCTCTACCTAACTTCCAGTTTTATTACTGTACAGCAAACATACAAGCTATAAAAACCTGGACACAAATAGATTAACATACACAGGCCTGGTCCGCAATAGAACTAAAATCCTGCAGTACTTCTTTATATTCCCTGCTCTGTGCCCCAATATATGCAAGTTATTGGCAATATACTAATAACCCAATTGTGCTTCACTCACTCAGAATATGGAACCAATGTAGAAAGCATTTTAAGATGGAGAAGCTTTTATCTGTGGCACCTCTGCAAGAGAACCACCTCTTTCAACCTTCGCAAACATATGCAGTTTTTAATATCTGGAAAAAATCTGGTATTAACTTGCTTAGAGATCTTTATATAGACAACGTCTTTGCATCCTATGAACAATTACATTTCAAATTTAACATTCCAGCTACACATTTCTTTCACATTTCTTTCACTAAATTAGGAACTTTGTTAAACAGAACCTGCCCGATTTTCCTCATCTTGCACCCTTGTCCATGCTGGAAAAAATATTGCTCAATTTCAAGGACTCAGACACCCTCTGCAATATATAAAATTATTTTACAGACCCTTCCTTTCAAAGATCCAAGAGGACACTGGGAAAAAGATCTCTCAATCAATATATCAGAAAAGGAGTGGAAAATAGCAATGCAGAGAATTCACTCGAGCTCCATATGCGCAAAGCAAGCATACAATTATTCAACTCAAAATTATATATTGAGCACATCTGTCTCGCCTAAAACTCTCCAAAATGTTTCCTGGGCATGATCCAACCTGTGAACGCTGCAATCAAGTCCCAGCCTCACTGGGTCACATGTTTTGGTCCTGCACCAAATTAACATCATTCTGGACCAAAATTTTTAACTACCTTTCAGACAGCTTTGGTCTTAAAATCCCTCCTAACCCATTAACAGCTGTGTTTGGGGTTCTTCCAGATGGGTTTAAAATGGAGAAGTACAAACAAACTGTGATTGCATTCACTACACTTTTGGCACGCAGACTTATTTTGCTAAACTAGAAGAATCCTAACTCTCCTCTTTTAAGTCAGTGGGAAACCGATGTTTTATACTATTTGAAATTGGAAAAATCAAATACTCAGAGGATCTGTACAGATTTTTTTCAAAACATGGCAGAATCTAATCAGTAATATTAGGTCCTCAGAAATTAATGCGACACGTGTGCAAGTTGCAGAACCAGCAAAAAGTTGGGGGATAGGCACAGTGTCATAAAAGTTGGAATATGACGTCTGTGTCTCTGTTTACTAACTACATGTGACAGATGTTTGATGAATTGTTCGATGTGGTGAAGCAAAATGCCGACAGATGCATTCATGGTGCTTTTCTATTCAAGCCTTGCATATTCCCGATCGTAACGAAACTATACATTTTAAAAGTTTCACATACCATCTTTTGTGCCATCTTTTTTTCTGGGGTTTCCTCCTAACCTGACAGCAGCAGCAAACAGCAATAGATCATCACACTGAGCACATTAAATGTATGATATTCCAACTCTCCTCACATTTAGAATCCTTAGATTTATACTTGATATCACTTTCATGATGAACTGCATTAAAGTATACATGTTACATTTTACAGATAAATAGTTCATTTAATTTAAATAATGAATACTGTTAATAACTACTCACATGGGGGTGACATGGTGGCGGAGCGATAGCACTGCTGTCTCGCAGGGAGTCACGTTGCTGGCATTTCCTGCCTGGAGTTTACATGTTGTTGTGCTGACTTTCCACAGTGTGCTCCGGTTTCCTTTCAAAGATATGCAGATTTGGTGACATTAAAATGATGCTAGTGTATGTGAGTGCTTGTATTCATCTTGCAATGAGCTGATGCCCCGGGTAGGGATTATTTCTCACTCGTGCCCAATGTTTGCTGGAATGGACACATCACTGGATTTAATCATTAAACATCCTTTTCAGAGATATTGCAGTAAGGTGTCATCAGAATTTAATAGGTGTTCCAGGCAATTCACAACACATCGAAGCCGAACCTGTTCTCACCATGATAATATCTTGCACTGCCACCTGCTCGATTCTTCTAGACTTACGTAAAGTACGCGTGCAAGTATAAGCAGTACAATGCTTGTATAGCAGGAGCAACCGCTGGAGCATGTGTCGTGTGAAGTTTAAACCTGGCCTAAGAGAGAGTTGTACTTCTCTTATGCTCAGCACAGCATGAATTTCTCTTAGCATGGGCTCAACAAAAATGTGTCCCTTTTGAACTACCATGTTTCCCATAATTTCTGAAAATTAGCTGATGGTGAGTCTCTTTTTCATTAGATTTGTTTCATTTCATTCCACACATGCTTAATTAGACTGAAGTATGGTGTCTTGGTAGTCCCCATAGGGGTACCATGATTTGATTTGATTATGTGTATTTCCTTTGTCACATTAAGCTTCCCATTTATTTCATTTGTTATTATGAGTCCCATTCAATATTGTAAAATTAGCATACTTCCATGTCAAAATATTGGTAGTGACAATCATTTGACTACTGATTGACTCCTCACAGTCCCCCCCTTAATTAATGACGAATTATTAGGACTAAGTTTTTCTGTGTTAGACCAAGAGGGAGAATTGTGGTGTAGCATCCAAAAAGGTCATTGGTTAACATGTTTTTGTCCTCCACAGAGTATTTCTCTTCGTCACCATTAAAATCACAGACTGGGTTTAGTTGACAGAAGTGATTTTTCATAACATACTATTTAAAAAAAATATATAAATAACAGATAATGCAGGTTTCATTCAAAGTCTTGTTTCCACAATTTCATCATTTAATTGCACTTTACTAAAATTAATTTTGGGGTAGCATGGTTCAAGTTCATTATCAAATGTGCAGTCTAATTCTTACTTTCATTGCCCATCATTTCTCTGGTGCTGTGATTTGAACGTACTACTATTCAAACAGAGTTTACCCTGAAAAAAATTCTTTCCCAACAGGATTGGTGCAGAGGTTATCACTGCATTTCAGAAATGTACGTTTGGTCCTTCAATGTTTTGAAATTTGCAGCCATAATTGTTTGAAAACCTGAGCTTTACTTGATGTAATTCTGAAAATTAAGATGAATGACTTACATAAATACAAAATTCTAAATTGCTGGAATTGATTTAAATGGTACAAATGCTTTTTATTAATGTGACTTTGCTACTTAAACATTAGCAAAATTCAGTTTAGTGATTGTTACATCTTTTACTTAAGACAAGTAAAGTCAAATTACATTTAAATTTCAGAAATGAGAAAGGAAACATGTCAAATAGAAATACATTCAAAAAGACTTTTATTGTAAAACAATACAGCAGAAACTGAAATTGCAAAGCTGTAGACATAGGGGAAAATAAGTGTGTATGTTTGATGTAAAGCTGTTTTGAAAACTCAGTATCTGTCAACAATATGAAGAAACAATTAGACATGGCATAAAGGGTTTGCAACTCCATAAAAAAATTGTAGTACAACATTCTGGAGAAAAGAAATTATGTCTCTTTTAATGACTGCTTAACAAATCTTAAAGGACTGAATCATGATTTTCTAGTTATCAAAATTCTCAAAGGGCTGTCATGCTGCCATTCAAACAACATGTAAAGCAATTTCCCTAAATTGAGAAATGGTAGAATATTTCAAAGTATGATATTTAAAGGCTAAATAAAGTCAAATGTTGCACCTAAAAGATACAAAGGCATCTTTCCTCAGGCAAACTGTAATGAACAAAAATTAAAAAAAACAAAAAATATTAATTATATATATGTATAGGGAGGTCTAGATCTAATTATGCAACTTTTAATGCAATGCAGGAAAACATTCCAAGACAAAAGAATTGTTTGAAATATCTTGTAATAAACTAAATTGACTTACATTGAATTAATTTGCTGATTTTCCATTTACCATTCAGTAATAAGTTATAGTGTAATGAAAATTGCATAATTAGATTTGGACCACCCTGTAAATACTCTATATTGATGAAAGTATTGGGACGCCTGACCATTACACAAAAAGGGACTTTAATGACAATGCATTTAAATACATGGACTTTAATATGAAGTTGGTAACCCCTTTGCAGCTATAACAGCTTCCACTCTATTTGGGTGGAGTGGTGGCTCTGAGGCTAAGGATCTGCACTGGAAATCGGAAGGTTGCTGGTTCAAATCCAGTAAATCCCAAAAGGGACTCTGCTCTGTTGGGCCCTTGAGCAAGGCCCTTAACCTACAATTGCTGAGTGCTTTGAGTAGTGAGAAAAGAGCTATATAAATGCAAAGAATTATTATTATTAAAGAAACGGGATGTAACACTTTAGTTTTGCTAATGGAAACATGCCTCTGTGACTCCCTTTATCTTATGTAACAAGACCTTAATAAACACTTCCTTTGACATTAAAAACATTTTCAAAGCATCAGTAAAGTGTATGTACATCTGTGTAACATGGTTTACTAAAATAATTTCACATTGGAATGGTCAGAGGTGACATAAGTGAGACACATTTCTCTTGATATTGCATACTTCAGTATATGACCTATATAAGTAATTTTACCAACATATCAAAGGCTTTTAAGGTACCACACTGTACAGTGATGAATGACTAGTTTACTGATGCTTTATAATTGTAAAGAAGACCAAAAGAAGCCTTAATTATTAATTATTGTTACAAAAGAATAAAGAAGTAATAGATGCATTTTTACAATACCTAAAGTATTACCAAACAGGAAAAGTGCCAATTAATAGAATAAACCAGCACACTGATTTATTACTAATAAGTTTCCACTGTTGGTAATAACTTTTACTACAATAATATTTTTCTGTGCTTAATCGCATTTGAACATTTATGAATACAAATATTTGTTTTTTTTCTGTAGTTTATTTTTATTGTTATGACAGCAACACTGTGTCATTCTTGTTTTATATCATATTTCCTTTGCAGGATTCTGACTGTATATGACTGTTGCGTTGCAACACATGACATCTTTACACAATCACTATTTAAGACAGTGTTGTGGTATTTTCAGCATCCAAGCTTTTATTGAAATTCTAAAATAAATCTTTAACTGTGGCTCTTCAAATGTTCTTTTGTTTAGGGACTTTTTATATTAGTATTGGTTTGGCCCTACTTTTGCCTATTCAACATCTGTGTTATGAACTTCATTTCAAATTTTTGATGGTTGCTTTTCTTAGTCTTTTTCTGGTTTAAACAACCTTCATCTGTCCAGTGTCAAAGATGTTTGTCTATTCCCTTAACACATTCTTAAAATCTTTTCCAACAACTGTGCACCTTTTTCCTTCCAATGTGTTCAGTACATTTACAAACAATGGCTCTTCAAATAATTTTAATTATATTTGATCTGCTTTTGCCACTCTCTGTAATTAGGCAGGTAATAAACAGAACAATCCAATATTTTAAAATGTTTTAATTCTTCCATGCTTAGTTATATTCTTAAAACAACTTTAACTTGGAAACCAATTTTGATCAAATAACAAAACTCTTCAACATAATTATAAAGTAAACTTTAGAAAACATTACTCCATTTCAAGTGTCATTAGCATCAAAATAAATATCCTACGATCTATAGAAATCTATACTAATAAAAGGCAAAGCCCTAACTGACTCACTCACTCATTCACTCATCACTAATTCTCCAACTTCCTGTGTAGGTAGAAGGCATTATTCCTTACAGCTTACTTACAAAAGTTAAGCAGGTTTCATTTCGAAATTCTACACGTAACGGTCATAACGGTCGACAACGTCCGCCATGTTGAACTTTCTTATTTATGGCCCCATCTTCACGAAATTTGGTAGGCTGCTTCCCTGCGCTAACCAAAACCTATGTACGTACTTATTTCGATGGTATGACGCCACTGTCGGCCGCCATATTGAACTTTCCAATGTCACTAATTTTCCAACTTCCCGTGTAGGTAGAAGGCTGACCCCATCTTCACGAAATTTAGTAGGTGGCTTCCCTGCGCTAACCAAAACCGATGTACATACTTATTTCGGTGGTATGACACCACTGTCGGCCGCCAAATTGAATTTTCCAAACGTCACTAATTCTCTAACTTCCCGTGTAGGTAGAAGGCTGAAATTCGGCAGGCTCATTCCTTACAGCTTACTTACTAAAGTTAAGCAGGTTTCAATTCGAAATTCTACACGTAACGGTCATAACGGTCAATAACGTCCGCCATGTTGAACTTTCTTATTAACACTAGAATTACCAGAGCCTACGAAAAAACTCGTAATTCCGTCCCACCTTAAACTGCTTCTTAAATCCCTTCACACCTCTCCACCAGCGTCCTTTGTCTTCTAAATGTGCTGATAAAGAGAAGCTTGGAGCAGCCGGCTATTCCATCCCCCCACCAATTTAGAACGTGCACGAACTTCAGCTTGATTATCTGGGAGTGAAGTGGAGTTTTAGAGTGGAAATAACAGATCGTTATTTGGAACACACGCATTTCATGTCTGTTCCGTTTCTACAGTAATCTGTGTCAACACATTGTTAAAACAGAAACGTTTTTTATATTCTAGTAGTAGATGACAAAATGTAGGCATAAACTATATAGTGTATGAAGCCTGAAGTCCAAATAGCAAAGAAACATTTTCACAAGAATAACACAATTGCGCTTTTATTCAAAAATATAACTGCAGAAACAAAAAGCCGCCTTAACAAGCGACATTGACAGCCGTTTGCGGGGACTGGCAGGAACACTCAATAAAACTGAAAAAAAAGAAAAGCAAGTGACGGTGAGATATGAAGGCAGCTTCCCCAGCGTTTGTGTGTCAGAACCCGGGGCAGAGCGTGACTCTGTTGGAGCTATAGCGCGTCTTTAGTGAAAACAGCCGTGTCAGATGGGGTTGTATGGATTGATTCTGAATGCGACTGAGAGAATGAAAAGTGAATAAAAAAAAAAAAGCTAACCTTTACAAGGATCATAAATTGCACCGGCTGTTACAGACTGAAATCAAATGTATGCTTTTATTCTAAAATAGTAAGACTAAGAGCAGTTTACTTCTCAAAACGGAGGGGTGCAGGATCGAACTCGTGACCTCTTGATTCCCAAGCGGGGGCTAAGTCTATTGAACCACAGAGGCAGTTACAATAAATGGCTGTCAATGTCGCTTGTTAAGGCGGCTTTTTGTTTCTGCAGTTATATTTTTGAATAAAAGCGCAATTGTGTTATTCTTGTGAAAATGTTTCTTTGCTATTTGGACTTCAGGCTTCATACACTATATAGTTCATGCCTACATTTTGTCATCTACTACTAGAATATAAAAAACATTTCTGTTTTAACAATGTGTTGACACAGATTACTGTAGAAACAGAACAGACATGAAATGCGTGTGTTCCAAATAACGACCTATTATTTCCACTCTAAAACTCCACTTCACTCCCAGATACTCAATCAAGCTGAAGTTCGTGCACGTTCTAAATTGGTGGGGGGATGGAATAGCCGGCTGCTCCTAGCTTCTCTTTATCAGCACATTTAGGGGACAAAGGGCGCTGGGTGTGAAGGGATTTAAGAAGCGATTTAAGGTGGGACGGAATTACGAGTTTTTTCGTAGGCTCTGGTAATTCTAGTGTTAATGGCCCCATCTTCACAAGATTTGGTAGGCGGCTTCCCTGCGCTAACTGAAAGCAATGCACATACTTATTTTGGTGGTATGACGCTTCTGTCAGCCACCATATTGAACTTTCCAACGTCACTAATTCTCCAATTTCTCGTGTAGGTAGAAGGCTGAAATTTGGCAGGCTCATTCCTTACAGCTTACTTACAAAAGTTAAGCAGGTTTCATTTTGAAATTCTACGCGTAACGGTCATAATGGTTGACAACGTTCGCCATGTTGAACTTTCTTATTTATGGCCCCATCTTCACGAAATTTGGTCGGTGGCTTCCCTGCGTTAACCAAAACCGATGTACGTACTTATTTCAGTGTTATGAAGCCACTGTCGGCCGCCATATTGAAGTTTCCAATGTCACTAATTCTCCAACTTCCCGTGTGGGTAGAAGGCTGAAATTTGGTACTTATTTCGGTGGTATGATGCCACTGTCGGCTGCCATATTGAACTTTTCAACAGTCTTTGTTACTTATCCGCCCATCTTCAAGAAATTTGGTACGCGGGTTCCCAACGCTAACTGAATCCTACTTACGTACATATATACATCCATAGCCTGCAGCTCGGTCATCGTGTGAGGCGCCGTTGGGTCCCCCATCCCAACGCCTCCCACATTGTTGGCTGCCTGCCTATAAAAAGCTGTCCGTCAATCCAGTCTCTACATTCCCTTCCTTGCTTTGCCACGGGATTCACGTCTCCCTGCTGATAACTACAGCCTTTTTATTTAATCCATGGCTTCTCCTCTGTTTTATTGTTAATTTATTACGATTATAGTTATTGTATAGGTATTTTAGACTTACTTTGCATTGTTCAGGTACCCATTTCCTTTATCATTCCAACCATACCCGCATTAACATGTCTACCGAGGTGATCACCATCGATCAAAGAACTGTCACTTACCGAGTGGTTTCCATGCCCGGAGATGGCACCTATCTTTTCCGTTCTCTTTGTTACATATTGCACGGCCATATCAGGCTCACTCTTGATATCCGGAGGAACATTGTGTCTTATGTATTGAATGACTGGGACAGGGTCAAGGTCTGGACGGATGACGGTACAGGAGATAATTATACTACACAGGAGCACTATAAGAGTAAAATGCTTAAGCCCTTCACCTATGCATCTGCATGTGAGTTGATGGCTGCCGCTGAATTGTTCGGTTGTCGCTTTCAAGTGTACCGAAATGGCCAAATATTTTACACCTTTGGACAACCGCCAATGCCTCTTAAACATCTTAGATTCACAGGTGACGATTTCAGTAGTGGACACTTTGATGTTTATGAATGTTTAAACTCTCAAAAGCTGGATGCGAAGTTATCAATGAAACTGGTTGTATACTTACAACGCTTGACAGATGCCGAATGTCTCTTCAACACAAGTCCTACAAATACTGTCGTAATTGAAAAAAACCATGAAACTCAAACCGATTATGACAGCAGCAATTCAAGCTGTGAAATTTGAAACAAGATTACTGTTCACATGGCCAACTGTACGTTGCATGCTCAAGAGTAAGCTCAGCGCACAGTTTGGTCAAATTACAACCGGAGGGCCGAACTCACAATGTGGTATACAAAGAGATCCTTAACAAATAATTATTGGTATATTTTCCCTCAGTTTAAAAAGTTTTAATTTTCTTCTTAATAAAAGTTTTAAGGTAGTACTTCGCCGCTGCGAAGCGCGGGTATTTTGCTATATATATATATATATATATACAGTATATATATATATATATATATATATATATATATATATATAGATATTAGATATCTAGATATATATATATATATAAAGATATAGATATATATATAATGTATATATAATGTGTGTGTGTATGTATGTATGTATGTATGTGTGTGTGTATATACTGCTCCACCTTACTCACTTTCATGTTAATGCATCAGTGTAACACACTGCACTGCTTTGCATATACATTCACATTTGCGGATTGTAAAGAAGGACTACATACATGAAAAACACAAAAACATATACTGTACTTGAGTGAATGATGTAAAAAAATGAAAATTATAAATATCTAATAATGATAATAATATATGCTCACATTTCCTATTACTCTCACTGATCATCTGTTTCAATTTAGAATACACTTTCCTGTAAAATTGTGTTTTGAAATGGACATCAACAAAAGCTGAGTTACTAGGAAAAGCAGAAATTAATCTAATGCAGGGATTTTTTACTCATGGGCAATTGTGTATAGCATGTTCAAGAAGCAGCTACAGTGACTTATCATCATTATTACTTATTATTTGACTGATGCCTTTATCCAATTGACTTATAAAATTTGAAGTACTTTTGATTACATTTCTTTTGTTTTTCCAGCTGGAGTACAGACAATTTAAGTGATTTGCTCATAGTTACATGGTGTCAGTAGCAGGACTTCAACCCACAACCTCAGGATTTAAAGTCCTTGGTCCAAAGCCTTGACCACTGTAACAAACTGTCTGCAAATAACATTTGCCCTTAAACCAACAGATATTGTATACAAAAAAATAACTTATTTAGCTATGTGGAACTTCTGATATGCTTGATCAACCAACAGTATTGTAAGTAAGGCCCATTGTTTTACAAAATTCTCCAGCAAAGCTGGGAAACACAACTAGTACAATATATGATACATTTTCTAAGATAAATCCAAAAGCTCAGATAGAAAATAACATAGCTTATTTTTTCAGTTTTCAAATACCGGTAACATTAAAGAATGATTTACAATGATGCTTTATGTGACTTACTATACTTATACTTTCTAGATCTTACTCATCAAACTTTTAATCAATTTACAAACATGTCTTTAACTTGCTGGGTTTTCCACACATAACTCATAACCTCAAGTTAGTCCACCTACAAGAAAATCATTGTTAACAGGAAACTCCAAAAACCCATGTCAGCATGCAAACATAAACTAGGCCCTAGCACCAAAACTAAAAGTTGAAATAATCTTAAATTTTAATTCCTAAAAAAATTGTAATGTAAATGATGTGAATTCTGGTTTGTTCATGGAGATTCCTTCAAACAACAACAGTAATGACATTAAGGATTACTTTACTACAAATCAGATACAGCAAAAATTAAGACTTACCTCAATTTATTTATGAAAAAAATCTATTCCTCCTTGAGGTGCATTTAATAAAGACTCCAGTCAGGCTGAATGGAGGTGGATTTGTCCATGAGTGTGGCTTGTGATGGACTGGAGTCCAATACATAATAGTACAGATAAAGACTGTGGCTCCCTCCAGTCCTCACATGTGATAGACAGATCTGGTTAAAAAAAAACGCATAAAGATAGAAATCTGTCCTTCACCTCAATAAAAACAATTGCTAGAGATCATTAACTGTAATATTCTGATAAAGACTGCTTAATTAATTGTGACATAGACATACATAAGCACTACTCCAGAAAGAATTGCCTCACTATTCTGTTTTACAGTTTTCAGAATTAGATTATGAATGTAAATATTTCATGAATTCAAATTCATTTTCATAATAGTAACAAGTGAAAGTACAATTCAGAAATGAGCATCATCAAAGCCAAAGTAAAGAGAACTGATGAGATTAAATAGGGCAAACCATCAAAAAATCAATAAGTGTGCTTTTGGAAGCACCTCGATAAAGCGGCATTTCTTAGAGGTGCGTTCGTATCCACTAGGCAAACAGCTTCTGTGCAAACAGCACCTCTGCTCACAGCCCCTCCATCAGGCGCAGAGAATGTCAGAGAGGGTGAGATAGAGGCAGAGACAAGCAAACAATCAAGCTCCGCGCGGGATGCATATCTTATAAGCATTGAGGAGTTTTAGTTAATATGTAATACATGCTCTGATTGGGTAGCTTCTAAGCCATCCGCCAATAGCGTCCCTTGTATGAAATCAACAGGGCAAACAAACTGAGGAAGCGTGTAGCATAAATTAAAAAACCCATTGTCCGCAGAAATCCGCGAACCAACGAAAAATCTGTGATATATATTTAGATATGCTTACATTTAAAATCTGCGATAGAGTGAAGCCGCGAAAGTCAAAGCGCGATATAGTGAGGGATTACTGTATAATGACTTTATACTATAATTCAGGGTAGGTTTCTCTGTTTGGAATTTCAGCACAGACAAAACGATCTACAGTACATCATCAGCAGTTAATAACTTTTTTTACAAAGTAACCAATAAATGCATGTGCGGTAAACTCCGTTTTTTAAATTCTCTGACTTAAACTTCAGAGCTCCTCCTTGAACCGTCACCTTATCGTGGTGGAGGGGTTTGCGTGTCCCAATGATCCTAGGAGCTATGTTGTCCGGGGCTTTTTGCCCCTGGTAGAACCACCAAGGCAAACTGGTCCTAGGTGAGGGATGAGACAAAGAGCGGTTCAATAAACCTCCAATGAAAAATAAAAACTGTGGACGACGTTTTCCCTTGCCCGGACGCGGGTCACCGGGGCCCCCCTCTGGAGCCAGGCCTGGAGGTGGGGCTCGATGGCGAGCGCCTGGTGGCCGGGCCTGCACCCATGGGGCTCGGCGGGCACAGCCCGAAGAGGTAACGTGGGTCCTCCTCCCCATGGGCTCACCACCTATGGGAGGGGCCAAAGAGGTTGGGTGCAGTGTGAGTTGGGTGGTGGCGGCGGGACCTTGGCGGTCTGATCCTCGGCTACAGAAACTGGCTCTTGGGACGTGGAATGTCACCTCTCTGAAGGGAAGGAGCCTGAGCTAGTGCGCGAGGTCGAGAGGTTCCGGCTAGATATAGTCGGACTCACCTCGACGCACAGCTTGGACTCTGGAACCAATCTCCTTGAGAGGGGCTGGACTCTCTACCACTCTGGAGTTGCCCCGTGAGAGCGCCGAGCAGGTGTGGGCATACTTATTGCCCCCACTGGAGCCTGTGCATTGGGGTTTACCCGGTGGACGAGAGGGTGGCCTCCCTCCGCCGGGTGGGGAAGGGTCCTGACTGTTGTTTGTGCGTATCGCCGAACAGCAGTTTGGAGTATCCACCCTTTTGGAGTCTCTGGAGGGGTTGCTAGAGGGCATACCTTCTGGGATTCCCTCGTTTTTCTGGGAGACTTCAATGCTCACGTGGGCAATGACAGTGAGACCTGGAAGGGCGTGATTGGGAGGAATGGCCCCCCCGATCTGAACCCGAGCGGTGTTTTGTTATTGGACTTCTGTGCTCGCCACGGATTGTCCATAACGAACACCATGTTCAAGCATAAGGGTGTTCATATGTGCACTTGGCACCAGGACACCCTAGGCCTCAGGTCGATGATGACTTTGTGGTCGTGTCGCCGGACTTGCGCCATATGTCTTGGACACTCGGGTGAAGAGAGGGGCGGAGCTGTCAACTGATCACCACCTGGTGGTGAGTTGGCTTCGATGGTGGGGAAGATGCCGGTCAGACCTGGTAGGCCCAAACGTGTTGTGAGGGTCTGCTGGGAACGGCTGGCAGAGTCCCCTGTCAGAAGTAGCTTCAACTCCCACCTCCGGCAGAACTTCAACCACGCCCCGAGGGAGGTGGGGACATTGAGTCCGAATGGGCCATGTTCCGTGCCTCTATTGTTGAGGCGGCTGACCGGAGCTGTGGCCGCAAGGGGGTCGGTGCCTGTCGTGGCGGCAATCCCCAACCCGTTGGTGGACACCGCGGTGAGGGATGCCGTCAAGCTGAAGAAGGAGTCCTATAGGACTTTTTGTCCTGTGGGTCTCTGGAGGCAGCTGATAGGTACCGCAGGCCAAGCGAACGCGGCCGGTTGTTGCTGAGGCAAAACTCGGGCATGGGAGGAGTTTGGAGAGGCCATGGAGAACACTTTCGACGGCTTGAGGAGATTCTGGTCCACCGTCCGCGTCTCAGGAGGGAAGCAGTGCAGTGTCAACACCGTATATGGTGGGGATGGTGCGCTGCTGACCTCACTCGGGACGCTAGGGTCGGTGGGAGGAGTACTTCAAGACCTCCTCAATCCCACTAACATGCCTTCCATGAGGAAGCAGAGCCTGGGGACTCTGAGGTGGGCTCTCCCATCTCTGGGACTGAAGTCACCGAGGTGGTCAAAAACTCCTTGGTGGCAGGGCCCCGGGGTGGATGAGATACCGAGTTCCTTAAGGCTCTGGATGTTGTAGGACTGTCTTGGTTGACACGCCTCTGCAACATCGCATGGACATCGGGACAGTGCCTCTGGATTGGCAGACCAGGGTGGTGGTCCCCCTCTTTAAAAAGGGGGACCGGAGGGGGTGTTCCAACTATAGAGGGATCACACTACTCAGCCTCCCTGGAAAAGTCTATACGGGGTTCTGGAGAGGAGGGTCCGTCGGATAGTGAACCTCGGATTCAGGAGGAACAGTGTGGTTTTCGTCCTGGTCGCGGAACAGTGGACCAGCTCTTCACCCTTAGCAGAGTCCTGGAGGGTGCATGGGAGTTTGCCCGACCGGTCTACATGTGTTTTGTGGACTTGGAAAAGGCATTCGACCGTGTCCATCGGGAATCCTGTGGGGGTGCTCGGGAGTATGGGGTACGGACCCCTGATAAGAGCTGTTCGGTCTCTGTACAACCGGTGTCAGAGCTTGGCAGTAAGTCGAGCCCGTTTCCAGTGAGAGTTGGACTCCGCCAGGGCTGCCCTTTGTCACCGATTCTGTTCATAACTTTTATGGACAGAATTTCTAGGCGCAGCCAGGGTGTTGAAGGGGTCCGTTTGGTGGACTCAGGATTGGGTCACTGCTTTTTGCAGATGATGTTGTCCTGTTTGCTTCATCAGGCCGTGATCTTCAGCTCTCTCTGGATCGGTTCGCAGCTGAGTGTGAAGCGGCTGGGATGAGAATCAGCACCTCCAAATCCGAGAGCATGGTCCTCAGCCGGAAAAGGGTGGAGTGCCCTCTCAGGGTTGGGGGAGAGATCCTGCCCCAAGTGGAGGAGTTCAAGTATCTCGGGGTCTTGTTCACGAGTGAGGGAAGAATGGAGCGTGAGATCGACAGGCGGATCGGTGCGGCATCCGCAGTGATGCGGGCTCTGCATCGGTCTGTCGTGGTAAAAAAGAAGCTGAGCCGTAAGGCAAAGCTCTCAATTTACCAGTCGATCTACGCTCCTACCCTCACCTATGGTCATGAGCTATGGGTAGTGACCGAAAGAACGAGATCACGAATACAAGCGGCTGAAATGAGTTTCCTCCGCAGGGTGTCTGGGCTTTCCCTTAAAGATAGGGTGAGAAGCTCAGTCATCCGGGAGGGGCTCAGAGTAGAGCCGCTGCTCCTCCGCATCGAGAGGAGTCAGATGAGGTGGCTCGGGCATCTGATCAGGATGCCTCCTGGACGCCTCCCTGGTGAGGTGTTCGGCACGCCCAACCGGGAGGAGGCCCCGGGGAAGACCCAGGACACGCTGGAGGGACTATGTCTCCCGGCTGGCCTGGGAACGCCTTGGGATTCTCCCGGAAGAGCTGTCTTGCTTTTTTTCACCTGGTGAAATCACCTGGGGCCTCATGTATAAACCTTGCGTACGCACAGAGATGTTGCGTAAGAACTTTTCCACGTTCAAATCGCGATGTATAAAACCTACACTTGGCGTAAAGCCACGCACTTTTCCACGGTACCTCATGCCTTGTCGTACGCAAGTTCTCCGCTTCGGTTTTGCAAACTGGCGGCACCCAGCGTCAAAGCAATGCTACTGTTCCTGTGTGATTACTCATTATTTTCATGACGCGGCTTTATAAATACACAGAAACTAACCGCATATTGTTTATTAGTGTAATGCATCTGATTGTAATTAACTCGTAACAATATAATGGTCCAGGGAACAGCCATAGTATTCCAAATACCATAACTGCTCTCACTTCTTCTTCTTCTTCTTCTTCTTTCAGCTCCTCCTGTTAGGAGTTGCCACAGCGGATCATCTTTTTCAATATTTCTCTCACTGCACCACTCAGAGTATTTATATCACTGTATCTGAGTGTGAATCACAGCAGCAGCTGATCGGAAAGAGAATTATCGGTATACAGCTTTAAGGACACATTGTCTCAGCCACGGCAAAACGTTTTAAAGTCTTTCCTGTACGGACCTCGCGGTTCAGAAACAGTTTAATCCCAAGAACTTTAAATGCACTCAATCAATTGCTCCTTGTAGAACGGTTTGTACTTATAAGTACAATCACCCCACTGTAAACTTGCACTACAGTTATAATATCTCACAACCTGGGCCACTTTATAAAGCGCGTATTTACATATGATGACGATATTTTTAAGGTGAAATGCAGCAAAATATGTTTGTTAAATTATACACATAAAACTTTAACTTCATTTAAATAATCTATATTCTTCACTGGGAGTGTCGTGAAGGATAGAATAATTAAACATGTACTACAAAGATATTTCAATGTTCTTTAAACGTTTTGAAGAATCGGCGCTAAGCTTACAGATGGCTTAACGTCTATTACAGAGCTAATTGTATGGCGATCGGTTACTTGGGGAAAGAAAAGCACTGACTGCAGTGACGGCTACGCCAACACAGTATATATTGAATATAAAACAGAAAGAGAAAGTAACAACACAGCTAAAAACGCAGTGACAAATTTCGACAATAAATTATTTCATCGAAGTGAAACACATGTTTAATAATGTGCTTTAACTCCTATCATCATGAAAATGACATCACGTGTACATCTCAGTATTTTAGTTATTCAGAGAGCTGTAATATCACGAATGTAATGGATTCTGTGTCCAGTTGGAGGAAGAGAGCCAGTTTAAGAAGCAAGTAGTGATTCACACACATAGAGCACATACGAGTAGAAGATCAAATACAAAACAAAGCATTTAACGTGCTACTTTAATTACGATGTGATTTGAGAAACTGGTTAATTAAACGATTTTAAGATGAAGTTTATAATGTTCTACTAAATGACAAAATAAACTACGTGATTAAAGTGGAAAATTCGAGATTAAAGTTGATATTTCGTGCTTTTTCCCCACCGTGTGCCTTTTTTCTCTGTACCCTAATAAACTTTCATATGACACTCAGACAGTGGGCTTACAACTCTTCTTTTCACAGCGACTTTGATATGTGACTTCTTTTTTATTTCCAGCACTGTGCGATTTTGTGAATATGAGCTTTCAAGTTTCTCCAACACGCTATGTCACTCGATCAACTTCATTTTGTTGATTATACCACGGTTTATTTGAACAAATAGTATGTTTTTCCTTTGCCTCCACTTGGTATTCGCTGAAATTCTTCTTTTCACAGAAGGCTGCGCTTAAGGGCGATTTATATTGATTTGCATATTCAAATAGGCGTAATTCTGGGAGGATTTGGGGCGTTACATAATGCGCGTGCACGAGCGTTAGTTTTCACGCTGATCGGGATTTATGTAACGGAAGAACGTGGAAGTTGGAGTACGCACAGATTCCTGCATCTGGATTTTTCTGTGCGTAAGCACATTTCGGCTTTTGTGCTTACGCCATGTTATAGTGCGAGTTCTACGCACGGTGTTATACATGAGGCCCCTGGTCTGTGGTGATTATTTTCCCTTTTTCAAGTAATAATTTCCGTTTGTTTGCGCTACTGCGATCTTTACTTGTTTTATACTTTCTAATTTTCCTACTTTGATATTCTTTAATTTTCTCCACATGTGTATCACGGCGTTTTTTTTTTTTTTGAGCCTTTCGAATTCCACTGCTTTCATAATCTCTAACCTGCTCTGCATGTGTATAGTGCCAACGTTTGTGAATGTGTTTATGAAGTTCTACTTTGTCTTTTTCTCTCTGTCTTTTAATTCTGAGCTGGATTGGACATGCTTTTTTTTTCAATTCCACTTGTTCCGGGCTGATAAGTACTTTCCTTATTTTCTGAATTTGCACCTAGATTCTTCTTTTTCTTTTTATTCTCTCCAACGCTTTTAAATCTTTTTTCTCTGCACTGCTTTCTTCTTCGCTTTGTCATCTACATTTCATTTATAATGTATTGTCCTTATATGCTTTATATGCGCTGAGAGCCTTGGATCTGTGTGTGCTCAAAGCCTCCTTTACATGACTGAGTGTTTTGCTGCCTCTGATTGTAAGTAGGGCGTGTCTTGCAAGGATCTCATGTTCCACGTCATTGCGAGATGCTCCATGGCCAATCTCTTTCATCTTGTTGTTTCTTTTAAGTGTCTTCCATGATCTTAATGTGAAGATCACGTCTTGACGCCCTAGTGTTTCTCTCCAGGATTTTCTTTTATAATAGAGAGATTTGCAAACTCTTCTGAAAACACGTTTTTACTTTGTCTTTATGGATTATTGAGTGTAGACTGAAAGGCAAAAAATGCAAATTTATCTATTTCAATTTAAATCTATAACACAGTAAAGTGTGTAAAGTGTGAAGGAGTGCTTTCTGAATCCTCTGTATGTAACCTTGAGCTTCTCAGTGTAGAGCTCTTTGTTAATTTCTTGCCAGTTTTCCAGGTAAGTGGCATGAGCATGACAACAGACTGTCCATTCATGTTCAGCTTTTCTTTTTTCGAAGTGAGGTGGCTTCATACTGTTTGTGTATGATATTGAACTTCTTAAGGATTCAACACTGCCATTGCACGGTAAAGTAGAAGCTCTGCTTTCAGAAAACCGCTAAGGAAAGAAAGGGATTAAAACATTGTCAATTTAGTAATCATAATAATAACCAAATACATGGTTGCACAAAGGGAGAACTCAATATGCAAAATAAACAAAGATAAAACTACAAATGCTTATGCCTTTCTGAGCCTGATTAAGAAGCTCTTGTATATCCTGTGAAATGTCTTACACAACTAGCCAGTACCACTGCCTCTGCTTCTCTTCAGATTTCCCTGTCTTCCTCCTTTTAGTTGTGTGTTGACCTCACTCTCTCACTCTCCAACTCTGCACTCAACTGACTTCTGGCACATGTACAGCTTAAAGTTATACCTAAATTTCCTCCCCAGGTTATTTCCACAATATTTGGGGCTTACTGACATTTCTTTCAGGTACACCAAGCTAGGACTCCTCATTGTGGTTACTGACATTCCTGCCTCCCTAAAGGATCAGGTCTCCAAGACCACTCTTCTCCCTATTGTATCATCAGAGAGGCCAATATTGTGACGTGTGAGTCCCTGTCTTGCACCCCCAAAACATGAGGACGAGTCTCAGTACTTTAGCAAAACCAGCTTTATTCAGCTTGAAAACAGGAACAGCATTGTTATTTATTGTAGTGGGATGTACCACTCTTCTATACACAGACACAGCAATTAATCAGGTTTGTGGCCAAGTAATGCTATTCCCTGCAGTTATAATGTTCTTTGTGTCACTCATTGACTACAGGCACTTACAGCGCGAACGCAATCAGTTCAGATTTGCTTTTGCTGTGGCACTGCAACATTGGTCGCCTGTGGTTGTCCTGGCAACTGACAGGCTGTCTTTCACACATGCGGCAATTACACTACGGGATGCTGTTCAGTGTGTTGTCCCATTGGGGGAGTCCCAAAAGAGTTTATAGACCTTACAATATATTTCCTTCTGGGATGGTATGTAATCTTCTTTTCACTGGTGATTGACCACCTCTGACATTCCATTCATAACCTCACTCTTGCTAATGGAAGAAGGAAAGCATTCCTGCCAATAGCTGTTTTTTTTTCTTGATCTTTAATGTCCTCAGTGAAGATTACAGGCTTACACCTAGGCAATTTCATTCTTAAACATGTATTGGCATTCCACCCAATTCCTTGGATGATACACAGAACACATTGACAGACCATTGCCTTTCCACACAAGTACATGCAGAACTTCCCATCCTTCATGCTTGGCTCTCTCCCTTTCTGGCTAGCTAGTCTGTGCCAGACTGATGCTCTAATTCCTGGTAATCTCTTGTCATCAGGGCACATGCCATGAGACATTCAAATATAAAAATTAAAAATTTCTTATGCATTTAAAATTAAAATAAGGGCATCCTGAACTGTGTATAGTGTACATAAAAGGAGCTTTCACTACTGTATCTCCTAACTGCCTCATTCTCTGGATAGTTTAGTACCACTATTAGCATATATATGATGGAAAATGGATAAACTGCATCAGAAGTTGATCCCTTCCACCTTGATTTCAAGAAGGTCATTTAGTTCCAATATTTAAATAACTAAGATTTATTATCACAACCACAAGACACAGATGAAAAATTTATTTTCTTTTACTAAAGATACAAATTTAGTGCTTGTAATATCCTTTTGTAGTGGTTGCTCCATATTTATGGAATTAACAGCAATAATAATAATATTTATATTATTATTAATGAAGCCCACTTTCATACGTAAAAAGGCACAACTAGAAAAACATGATAACTGATTATTTTAATGTCTTTTTACTTTTGCCTTGATTATTATAGATATGCTGTTTGCAAATGATTTTCTGAAACAGGCATCACAAAAAACTAACCAGCAATCTAATGAACAAAAAATAATTAAAATGAACATCCATTTTGTAAATAAGTGCTTATGAAACATTTTTCATGTCAGTTAAGGTTCAGACAATGAACAGAACCATGTCAACATGCAAACAATGACGCAAATAATGCTATTTTGCTTGGAACTGCAGGATCAAGACTGCTTTTTTATTAGAACTGTTAACCAAAACAGTTTTTCAATGCAGACAAAAAAATCCATCCATCCATTATCCAACCCGCTATATCCTAACACAGGGTCACGGGGGTCTGCTGGAGCCAATCCCAGCCAACAAAGGGCACAAGGCAGGAAACAAACCCCGGGCAGGGCGCCAGTCCGCCTCAGCAGACATAAAATCAAATTACAAAATAATGAAGGTTTATGTTTTTCTGATTTCCATCAAATATGGAATGCATAATGTTTATGAGTACAGTCATAAATGATAAAAGGTTCAGCAAAATATCTGTGGAGATCCTGTAGTTATATCATCTGTAAGTGTTTTTCTGTATGTTAAAACAGTTTGTAATTGGAGTTTGAGCAATGAATATCATACAACTTTTTCTTTAACAGATAATGCCCAGAGGCACTACTTTAACAGCTATCAGAATTTGACTAAGATTACATCACTGACATCTCTAAGATCGTCATGTCTGTTGGAAATCAGTCAGTGCAAATTGAATTGAATATATCTACTAAGTGATGTTTTTGGCATCAATATAATACTGTGCAAAAGTCTTAAGCTCCCTAAACATTTTTTTTAACGCTAATTATTTCGGGTTTATTTGTTTGTGTGAACACTATTACAGAATAAATACAAACATTATTAAATAAAAAAATAACCATAATTTTTTATGTTTTTCAAAAAAGTAATGATATCTTGTGAAGTGTTCAGACCAAAACAGGATTTTTTTCCACACCTCTCCTTGAGACACTCCGGCCATGTCAATGTTTGTTAAATTCCACCAACCGCACACCCAATTCAAGTTTTTAAAGTACTGATTAGTCAAACCAGGTATGCTAGTGGTGCATTTTTTTAAAATGAGTATATTAAAAGGTAACCACAAAATGCTGGAGTGCCTTAAGGAGAGGTTTGGAAATGGGTAAGCTACCATGTATCAAAAAAGTTATAGTCAGCAAGCAATAACACACCAAGCCGGACTTTCAAGATGTGGTGTACAGAAGAAACTCCAATGAGATACTTGCTTTCGCACCTTACTCTTATATGAAGTAGTCTTGTAGGGAGTGTTGCAGCTATGAAACCAGGAGATCATCTTATGCAAAACACTACAATGCATGTCCAAAGCTTTTTGTCCATGATAAAGTCATATCAGAACAACAGTTGGCGAAAGGTATACTGGGACTTTCTGCGATGCAAAGTAGGAATTTTGTCAAGGTCTGGAGTTCAAATCAAAACCTGGCATCTCCTCACCTTATCCTGTACAGACCTTGCCAGCCGACAGGTGCAGTCAACCTTCTTATCTGGGCTCCAATCCTTGCTACCCTTCCATTGGCGTTGAGCCCTACACGCCTCTGCTGCCGCTGACCTTCAGCCCTTGCAGGGAGATGCCATCACTCAGGCCACTCCTACTCCCAAGAAAGAGCTCGGTAGGAGCGCCCCTATAACAGCCTCCGGCTCCCATGACCCTGAGGCTCATTCCTGACCACCTGCCTCACTCCAATCAGCTTGGGTGCTCAGGCTGTCGGTCTCTGCCTCTGGCTGTCTTCCATTTCTATTTCAACCTCATTCTTTTCTTGGTCACTGGCCAAACTGTTTTCCACTCAACCTCAGATCTTTTCCTTCCCTTACTCATACTTGTGCTTCCCTTTTAAAATGAGGATGTCACACAGCTGCAATAATCAGCAGCTCCCAGCACCAATTAGGGTTGCGGTTGATCCTGTGCACTGTGCAGGGCTGTCCATTCCCACATCGTGGACGAGAACCACTCTTGCCACGTTACCACGCCACCACACAAAGACACGGGTGATTGAATTATTTATTATTTAAAATGGTCAATTTCCCCAGCTGCTGACCCCACTTTACCACATATGGTAGATTAATTATACTCCATTTAAGTAAGATACAATGACATGTGTGAAAGGAAATTGCAGAAGGGAGATGTTAAATGATTGGAGACCAGCTGGGGTGCCATTTTAATGTGCACAAAATTAAATATGGAACTTTTTGTAGGTGCCCTTCAGTGCCTCTTTTTCTCTCATGCTAGGAATTTGAATTTCCGTTCTGCAAGACAGAGAAGAGAGGCTGTTAGTGACAGTGCTTTCAAGATTACTAGTGCCGTTACACTTAATTTAATAGCACTGTGTGGATGCTCCTGATGTGCAAACAAGACATTCTAACAGTGCAGTATGAGATACTGACATAGTTTATTCATTAAGCAGTAACTTTTAACCCATTGAACCGTTCCCACCCCAACATTTTGGCATGTAACTCTAGCCTCCCCAGCAATTTTCAACAATTCTGAAAACCAAAAACTTTTAATTTATAAAAGTACAATTGCATTATGTGATGGTAATATAATGCTAAGCTACAATGTTATAACAACAGACTGATACTATAGAACAAGCTGAATTATTTACTGTCTCACAGTTTTCAACATTTTCTGTCTCCCATCATAAAGTAGTGATGGTGCGGGTCCAGCTTCAAGCTCCCTCTTCCAAATTTGGGAGGTGTCAAACCCAACATCATCGGTAATGTAACCGGATGAGCTGGTCTGATGGAGACAAATAACACTAAGCATGAGGATGGTGTAAAGGTACAAAAGTGCGTTTATTAAAACAAAAACAAATCCAAACAGTGTCCAAATAAAATAAAGTGCATCAAAGTTCCATAAATAAATAAATAATCCCTAAAACCAGCGAAAAGTGGAGGTTAAAATAATCCAAATAAATAGATCCATTAAAATGTGGTTAAAAAAATGGCTGAAAGCAGTTCCCTTTAACACTAGAATTACCAGAGCCTACAAAAAGCTCGTAATTCCGTCCCACCTTAAATTGCTTCTTAAATCCCTTCACACCTCTCCGCCAGTGTCCTTTGTCTTCTAAATTTGCTGATAAAGAGAAGCTAGGAGCAGCCGGCTATTCCATCCCCCCACCAATTTAGAACGTGCACGAACTTCTCCTAGCTCATGCCTTGATTGAGTATCTGGGAGTAAAGTGGAGTTTTAGAGTGGAAATAATAGATCGTTATTTGGAACACATGCATTTCATGTCTGTTCCGTTTTTACAGTAATCTGTGTAAACACATTGTTAAAACAGAAACGTTTTTTATATTCTAGTAGTAGATGACAAAATGTAGGCATAAACTATATAATGTATGAAGCCTGAAGTCCAAATAGCAAAGAAACATTTTCACAAGAATAACACAACAATTGCGCTTTTATTTAAAAATATAACTGCAGAAACAAAAAGCCGCCTTAACATGCGACATTGACAGCGGTTTCTTGTAACTCCCTCCGTGGTTCAATAGAATCACTTCCCGCTTGGGAATCAAAAGCTCACGAGTTTGATCCTGCGCCGCTCCGTTTTGAGAAGTAAACTGCTCTTAGTCTTACTATTTTAGAATAAAAGTATACATTTGATTTCAGTCTGTAACCGTTTTGAGAAGTAAACTGCTCTTAGTCTTACTATTTTAGAATAAAAGCATACATTTGATTTCAGTCTGTAACAGCCGGTGCAATTTATGATCCTTGTAAAGGTTAGCTTTTTTTTTAAATTTACTTTTCATTCTCTCAGTCGCGTTCAGAATCAATCCATACAACCCCATCTGACACGGCTGTTTTCACTAAAGACGCGCTATAGCTCTGCAGTGTACCACGATGCACACTAACGCCAAATAACCCGGGTTCTGACACACAGACGCTGGTGAAGCTGCCTTCTTCGTATCTCACCGTCACTTGATTTTCTTTTTATTCAGTTTTATTGAGTGTTCCTGCCAGTCCCCGCATGTTGCTGTATGCTGTTTCTTTTGTACTCCAGGACATGCAGTGGAAAGAATGGTAAAGAGCAGTAACTTCGGCGCTATATGCAATAATCAGACACTCCCCATTTGCCCGTGTCGTTCAAACACAGAAACATATATTGGTGTAAAAGTATAACAAAAGTGCACTTTTATTCAAGTGCACTTTTTCCATCGCCTTTTCCTGTAAGAAGCAATGTACACACTTCTCTCTATGCTGTGGTTTCTATTACACACCTGAAAGAAAGAGACAATACATGTGAAAATATCATCGCACTAATGCAATATTATTTGAAAACGAACAGCATCAGATCGGGTGTGAATTTATGCAGGAACTGGAAATTCTCTGATGTGGGACCTTCCCCCAGGAAAGAAAGTACAGTGTCAGGTGCTCATTCAGTGTAATAGGAACCATAGCACAGAGAGTTGTGTGCATGGCAACAAGTACACGTGTCGTTAATGTAGGAAGGACGGTCCTTGGGTGTATGGGAACTGTTAATATTTGAATGTGATGATTTTATATAACACGGAATGAAAAGCAGCACTTCTTAGCATTGCACCATGCAAGCTGTCGTATCAATCGCCTACTGTAACTTGCTTTCTTTTTTCTTCGGTTATACAGGTAGTCTTGAATAAAAGTGCACTTATTTTGTTTGCGAAATGAAGTGTCTGCATGCACTTTTCGTGGCATTACACGTGTATTTTTTGAGCATGCCCGTTTGAGCAGTATAAAAAGTATTGAAAAATATAACAAAACAACAGGCAGATGGGGAATGTCTGATGATTGCATATAGCGCCGAACTTACTGCTCTTTACCATTCTCTCCTCTGCATGCCCTGGAGTACAAAAGAAACAGAATACAGACGCGCTATAGCTCTGCGTTGTACCACGATGCATACTAACGCACCCTCCCCCAAAGGGTTCTGACACACAGACGCTGGCGAAGCTGCCTTCTTCGTATCTCACCGTCACTTGATTTTCTTTTTATTCTGTTTTATTGAGTGCTCCTGCCAGTCCCCGCATGTTGCTGTATGCTGGATATTTTCAGATGTATTGTCTCTTTCTTTCAGGTGTGTAATAGAAACCACAGAATAGAGAGAAGTGTGTACATTGCTTGTTACAGGAAAAGGCGATGGAAAAAGTGCACTTGAATAAAAGTGCACTTTTGTTATACTTTTACACCAATATATGTTCCTGTGTTTGAATGACACGGGCAGATGGGGAGTGTCTGATTATTGCATATAGCGCCGAAGTTACTGCTCTTTACTATTCTCTCCTCTGCATGTCCTGGAGTACAAAAGAAACAGCATACAGCAGCATGCGGGGACTGGCAGGAACACTCAATAAAACTGAAAAAAAAGAAAAGCAAGTGACGGTGAGATACGAAGAAGGCAGCTTCGCCAGCGTCTGTGTGTCAGAACCCGGTATTTGGCGTTAGTATGCATCGTGGTACACTGCAGAGCTATAGCGCGTCTTTAGTGAAAACAGCCGTGTCAGATGGGGTTGTATGGATTGATTCTGAACGCGACTGAGAGAATGAAAAGTGAATTTAAAAAAAGCTAACCTTTACAAGGATCATAAATTGCACCGGCTGTTACAGACTGAAATCAAATGTATACTTTTATTCTAAAATAGTAAGACTAAGAGCAGTTTACTTCTCAAAACGGAGCGGCGCAGGATCGAACTCGTGAGCTTTTGATTCCCAAGCGGGAAGTGATTCTATTGAACCACGGAGGGAGTTACAAGAAATGGCTGTCAATGTCGCATGTTAAGGCGGCTTTTTGTTTCTGCAGTTATATTTTTGAATAAAAGCGCAATTGTTGTGTTATTCTTGTGAAAATGTTTCTTTGCTATTTGGACTTTAGGCTTCATACATTATATAGTTTATGCCTACATTTTGTCATCTACTACTAGAATATAAAAAACGTTTCAGTTTTAACAATGTGTTGACACAGATTACTGTAGAAACGGAACAGACATGAAATGCGTGTGTTCCAAATAACGATCTATTATTTCCACTCTAAAACTCCACTTCACTCCCAGATACTCAATCAAGGCATGAGCTGAGAGAAGTTTGTGCACGTTCTAAATTGGTGGGGGGATGGAATAGCCGGCTGCTCCTAGCTTCTCTTTATTAGCACATTTAGAGAACAAAGGACGCTGGCGGAGAGGTGTGAAGGGATTTAAGAAGCAATTTAAGGTGGGACGGAATTACGAGTTTTTTTGTAGGCTCTGGTAATTCTAGTGTTAAACGCCCAATGCCTTCTTTTAGGTGGCGACTCCCCTGCTGCTCCCATCTGGGGCTACCAACCAGGGAGTCACCCTTACTTCAGGTGCAGCTTCCTCCAGCTCCTGCTGCTTTCCACTGCCTTATGCAGCAAGCCATCCTTACACTCAGTCACTCTTGCTCCTGTTAAGCACTCAGCAGGAGCGACCGCTTCTTTCTTCCCTGAGTGTCGGCCAAACACCCCTTGCGGGCTTTCCTATCAGCTGCCTGCATCCACCAGTGATCCTGCTCTCACTCGCTCGGCTCTCAGCTTCCTGCCTTCTCTTCTTCTTAACCTCCATCCGTCTTTACTTTCTTTTTTCTCCCCCTCTGCACTCACTCACTCACAAATAACACATAAGCCAAGAAATTAACCCTTGCTGTAACATAACACTTCAAGGGATACAGATGTATTGTCAATACCCAAATCTCATAAAATTATAATACAAAGTGAACTGCATTTATTAAATGTTGTGTACTTTAGAAGGGGTGAAATATCTGATTGTCTAGTGAGGGTGAGGAATAGTTACATGTGTTTCTTGTACTTCTACTTAGTTGGCAGTCATTAATGGTAACTGGTGTACAGATCAAATCATGAAGTGGGAATTGGATATTTAAAAGTAATGTCTTAGTTTAATCTTATGAAAAACTGCTGTCTGTCTCTGTACCCCCGATGCTGTTGACTTTGAAGGGCATTCCTGCAATGAAATAATCTGCTTGATGTCATGGAGTTCAACGTGTTTTTTGTTTTGCACACCCACCTTCAATCCTCTGAAGTGTTTATCAGCCATTAAGTATATCTGTAATTATCCTATTTCATGACTTTGTTTTGATTAAATTAACTTTTGAAAACATGCATTCTTATGAAGTATTTGAATGTTGGAAAACAAGCAAATGCAATACATATATAGTGATACTTAGATCTAACCCACATTAACATTGACACATTTGGAAACACATTGTTTTTTATTTCATTTTAACTTTCCACATTGAAGGAATATTTCCAACCACTGAAAGCAAATACTTTTCGAAGTGCTCTTCAGAGCGTAAAACTTTGAAAACCATAGGGAACCATAGAAGTGTGGAATGGGAAAAGTGAGGTTTCCGAAAATGCTGCTGTAGGATTACCATACGATCAGGCATAGACCTAAGTTTCCCAACAGTGGGATGGCCTTTTCTTAACTTCTCTCCATCAGCCAATGGGTATTATAATGGGCACTACACCTTGAAACACTTACTTTGCTAAATTTATTTTGCAAAACATTTCAGTTTATATTTGACAAACTTTGGCTCATTTGTGACCTTTAAAAGCAATTATTCTTTTTTATCTGTTCAGTGAACAGCTTTGTGCTTTCTTCAGGTACTGTTTGCTTTTTCCTTATGTTTTCTTTTTTTTTATTATCTTTGGGTTTTCCTGATAAAAAAAGGCAGTGTTCTTGGCTGACAACTGCGCAAACCCAATAGTAAACATATACAAAGTAAAACCTTTATGAAATTATCTGAAAATGCTACCGTGAATACAAAACATTTAAAAAACTGGGGAAATATATTTTCAAGTATGTCTGTTTTTGTGTGGCATCACTGTTGAATTCAGTCAGTAAGTCATTATCCAACCTGCTATTTCCTAACACAGGGTCACGGGGGTCTGCCAATCCCAGCCAACACAGGTAGCAAGGCAGGAACAAACCCCAGGCTGGTAATAGTATTATTACAAGTGCTAAGTAAAATTAACATTTGTAACAACATAAGTCAGATCATTAGCTATAATTGTACTTTGTACTGTTTTTAACACAGTGGTACAATCAGCAATAATGTATGTAATTGAGACATGGACAGTAAAGGAAGTGCAGGAGAAGAAGTTAAATGTCAAGATGGATGTCTGGAGTTATTATTAACTATGATGTTGATACAATGTAGAGTGCTAAGATAAGTTAATTTCCTACATGTAAAATGCAGGATATATTAGCACACCTGTGAAAAACAGATGAAAGTGCTATATTACTGTAATCTATAATTTTAACATTGTATTATTGTAGACTGTGGTGGAAGCCTAAATATTGTCATCAAAGAGAAATTAAACTTTGTAAAATTAGTATAGTAGTGTTATTTAAGGCTATAGTGCAACCTGTTGCTTGGCAGTCTATGATAAAAGTAGTTTTTTTTCCAGCCATAAAACACTTAAATAAGCACAAATATACATTTGCAATCATAACATAATTTTGATTATACTTTGACTGTTATGTTTTGTAACAGAATCTATCGTTATGATATCAGCCAAAATCTTAAATAGTGTTATTGCTCCAAAAAAGTTATTTTTCTTTCCACCACAAAAAGATTGTATGCAACTTTTCTCCAATTCATTTATTCAGTAAACAAGATAAGTTTTAAGTTCTCCTCAACATCCTTGGCCTGTAAAACAGGCACGTTTTTAGTCACAACTTTCAGTTTAGCTCTAAACATGTAAGGCCATAGTGTAAAAATGATTTACATAATCAATACTAGATGTCATTATAGGGTTGCCTTCTGTGATTTCAAACCAGAAATCAGAACAAATACTAACCTAATTACCTTACAAGATCACATGTTTTTGATGGTAAAGTGAAGCACATTTTCTTTAATAAGAAATGACAGAACTTTTAGTGATAACGCTCCTAAAACACATTTGCCATGTAAGCAATGTATTATTTTAATTTCCTTAATAGCATTTTTATCATTTTGGTGTAGAATCGTATTATGAATTTAGTCTGTGGGATCCTAATAATTACCAGGTTCTTATTGTAAACTTTGTTTTTAAACTCTGGTTGTACTGCCTAGACTGTTTAGTTATTTCTAATACAGTCGACCCTTGATATACGACCGGCCTGACGTGCGAACAACTTGATTTACGACCAAGATTTTTGTTTTCATTCACGACCAACATCTTGCGTTACGACGGTCAAAAATAGCATGTCCGTGCCAAATAAATAACATTCAACGTTTTGAAGAAATCATTTTATGACACGATTTACCTTTATTTATTTACTTACTTCCTAAAGCCTAAAGTCACAAGTAGTGTGCAGAGGGCATGCTCAAAACTGTGTGTAATGCCACGAAAAGTGCCTGCTGACACTTTAGTATGCAAGCAATGGTATGTGCATTCTTGCAGTTTCAGATGTGGGGGTGGGGTGTGTTTGGGCTCGTGAACGCGGCTGAGATAATGAATCTGATTAAAAAAACCGAAGCTAACCTTTACAAGTATCATAAATCACACCGGCTGTTACAGACTGAAATCAAATGTATGTTTTTATTCTAAAATAGTAAAACTAAGAGCAGTTTACTTCTCAAAGCTGAGTGGTGCAGGATCGAACTCACAACCTTTTGATTCCCAGTCAGTGGCTGATTCTATTGTGCTACAGAAGGCAGTCATAATAAACAATTGTCAATGTCGCATGTTAAGGCGGCTTTTTGTTTCTGCAGTTATATTTTTGAATAAAAGTGCAATTGCTGTGTTAGATTTGTAGCTTTTGTGAAAGTATTTGTGTGATACTTCAGGCTTTATACATTATATAGTTTATGCCTACATTTATCATCTACTATTAGAATATAAAAAACGTTTTCTGTTTTAACAATGTGTTTACACAGATTACTGTAGAAACGGAACAGACATGAAATGTGTGTGTTCCAAACAACGATCTATTATTTCCACTCTAAAACTCCACTTCACTCCCAGAAAATCAATCAAGGCATGAGCTGGGAGAAGTTTGTGCACGTTCTAAGTCGGTGGGGGGATGGAATAGCTGGCTGCTTGCAGCCTGATTTTTATCAGCACATTTAGATGACAAAAGACGCTGGTGGAGAGCTGTGAACGATTTTAAGAAGCGATTTAAGGTGGAACGGATTTACACGTTTTTTTGTAGGCTCTGGTAATTCTAGTGTTAAGGGATGTTAGCTAGCGGGCTGGCGCAGCACATGATGATGTTATCAGGCTGAGTCAGCACCGGCTTGCTTTGGAGCAGTTCACAACACGCCCAACTTTGAACTGAGTGCTTACTACTGTCATTATTAACTTGAGAAACAGCGATCACAATCGAAATGAAGAAAGAAATTGTGCGGAAATATGAGAGTGGTGTTCGTGTGACCGATCTCGCTAATATGTACAGCATGTCGAAATCCACCATTTCAACAATTTTACAAAGAAAAGATTTGCATAAGGAGGCTCCTTCTAAACAATAACCACCTTCCGTTTCATTCTCCTCTTCCTCCCTTCCTGCAGCCAAAAGATGTCAAATTAAATGGTGAGTACAGTATGAAATTGTTGTTTCTGGTAGGCTATGCACTTTTTATAACTTTTTGGTTAGTACATTAGAAAATTATTGGTGTTTTGGTAAATTATGCACATTATACAACCCTTTTTTATTATGAAAAGGTTAAGTAAATGTTGCTGTGGGAGGTTCGGAGCGAATTATGGGTATTTCCATTATTTCTTATGGGAAAAATAGTCTTGACTTACAACCAACTTGAGTTACAACCAGCCCTCGCAAACTAATTGAGTTCATAAGTCAAGGGTCCACTGTACTGTCAATATTGTCTCAGATGCTGTTTATTCAAGTTTTTGACACAATACTGAGGTCTTGTTTTAATTGGCTCCCTAAATTTAATCATCAAGCCCTACACTTCCTAATCATACTAAATGATGTATTCTGTATTATCTAACATGTTCTGGCAAGTATTATTTATTTTGTTGGAGTTGGACCAGCAGGAGCAATCCGTATATTTACATTTACAACTTTTTTAGAAGGTATTGTGCGGTCTTCACAGAAGAAATGTTTCCTAAACGCATTTAAATGGGGAATATCCGGACATCTGAATGAGACCAACCAATACACTGTACTTGGCTAGTTAGCTCAAATTAATTAAAACCAAATATATACACACACATATATATATATATAGTATATACTATATATATATATATATATATATATTACTAATAAAAGGCAAAGCCCTTACTGACTCACTCACTCATCATTAATTCTCCAACTTCCCGTGTAGGTAGAAGGCTGAAATTTGGCAGGCTCATTCCTTACAGCTTATTTACAAAAGTTAGGCGGTTTCATTTCAAGATTCTACGCGTAATGGTCATAACTGGAACCTACTTTCCCACATATATACAGCCATAGCTTGCAGCTCGGTCACCTTGTGAGGCAGAGTTGCATCCCTCATCGTCACGCCTCCCACATAATTGATTGCCTTCCCATATAAGGCCGTCCGTCAGCAGCAATCCAATAGACACGCTGCCGCTAAATATTCGTGGGTGAAGGACTGTGCTTATGCAAATGAAGATGAGATGGTCAGGCACAAACTCAGCAAAAGTGCGAGAGAAACTTTTAAGTGCCGGGTCTGAGCTAACATTAAATAAAGCAATGGACATCGCAAGATCGCACGAGATAGCACAAGCACAGCTGAGAACCTTCGATGCATGTACTCCCAGCGGTTCACATGAACTGACTTTGTAGGACTGGGAAAGGTAAACCCGTGCATGCAGTGTGTGATGTCTCAGATAAAGAGGAAGACAAGCTGTTTATTGATGCAGTAAGAAAGAAACAACCCTCTGAATCTGAACAAGCCTTTGTAGACATATCAATAGGAAAGCAAGGTGTAAAGCTTAAGTTTAAATTAAGTTCATAAACACGCTGCCACTAAATATTTGCAGGCAAATCCACAACTTAATACCGGGAATGCCTGTTAAACATCTTAGATTCACGAGTACCGATTTGGGTAGTGAACACTTCGATGAATGAAACCTGTTATCTTTACAACGGTTGACAAACATGGAATATAACTTGAACACAACACATCCTCCAAATACGAACCTGATTGAAAGAAATAATGATAATAAAATCCTTGATGACAGCAACACTCATAACGGTGATAAAACAATTACATTGACAATCATGTTACGTTATTTTTAAAATGTTTCCTTTTCTTTTTCATAACTTCTTTAACACACTACTTCTCTGCTGCGAAGCGCAGGTATTTTGCTAGTATATATATATGTATATGTGTGTGTGTGTGTGTGCGTGTATATATATATATATATACATATATATATATATATATATTATCAGGTACTGCACAAATGCATCGCTTTCCTATTTGTACTTATATATGACTATAACAAAGACTTCAGCAGATAGGTTATTCATCTCTGTGCAGTGTGGTGTATTGACATGAAGGTAGGTAAAATTACTTGTTAATATAGAAGATTCATGTGTCATAAATGAAATATGTAATATACCGTATATCTTCTAGTAGTGGCCAGCTTCTTATTGACGCCCGTTTCCAATAAACGCCGGGTTTGAAGAGATGTCGCGATAAATAGACGCCGGTCTCTAATAGTAGCTGGTTTCCTTTAAGCGCCGGTCTGTAGTAAATGCCGATCTCCAATGACCCACCGCCTTTTTCGTACACTAATCCTCTTTTCGTACCACCTGGGCTACCGCCCTCCTGCAGTGAATCATACGGTAAGTACCTTTTCGTGTCAAAAATGTTTTGTCATTGGATGCTATTGAGGAAGCGAGAAAGTCAAAAAGAAATGTCTTTGTATACATTTTGCCCTTTCGTCTCCACATCAATCATAACCCCACAGGGAGTGTAGAGGTGGAGGGAAGAACATGAAAATGCCATCTTCGACACGTTAATCCTGATAAAACTGATTACTGCGTGACAACAAGCAATGGGAGTACTTGTATTGCCATCACAAGAAGAGGAAGATGAAGAAGAACTCGCAAATAACGAAGCAATCATTACCTATTCAGACGACGAGTAGATGGTAAGTACTATACTTTATTGTATCTTATCCAGTCTCATGTCGTAATGTATACGTATATGCGTGAGTTTGCAGCTTATTGCATTTCCTTATGTTCCGCAGGGGACTTGTCGGGCTGATGAGCGCTTTTGTGCGAAATTCGGACTGGTGCAGGCCAGTGCTGGTGGCATCACTGGCAAGAAAGTTGATGTCTACCGTACCTGTTTTTCATGCTTACAGTAGTACCGTACTGTATACTGCTTTAATAAGACCGTACTGCTGTACTGACAATTTCATTAAATCCTGAAATGTTCATCCGGTGTTGTTGCCTACATTTTGTGACCGTAAATACGATACCATACCGTATTTTACTGCCAAATGAATCCCGTTTATGCATCACCATTCCACCTGCAAGGCGAATAATAGCCGGTCTCTTTTAAACGCCGGGCCGTCCGAATAATGCTTTGAATAAACGTCGGGGCTACTATTGGAAAATATACGGTAATGAGACAAGAGGGGGCACTGGCGCTAACAGTACCTTCTCTTTTCCCCATAGCATTGAAAAGCCGACCAAAGAAGACACCTAGCCCAGCCCACAATGCTGAATAAGGCCCCACCCCTTCCAGTACAGACGGTAAAAAAAAACAGGTTGCTCTTGGAATGTGGCGTCAGATCTTGACCCGACACCTAAACAGGACAGGGCTGCTGCGATTCAAATGAGTACTTAAGGCTGTCTCATGCCACTTAATTTTTGTTTGTGTGACTAAGTGGCTATAATTTTCATTTTGTTTATTAGAACGAGTGACCTGGCTGGTACTCCAACATTTCTTTAGCATACTCTGGTCTAATTCAAATAATTTACCTAGTTATTGTGAATTTCTGAAAGTGTGTACTTAAACCAAGTTGTCCGTGGTGTTTTTTCCTTGTTTATTTTAGCACAGTGCCAGTGTTCAATGTGCAATATTCTTTACATTGAATGGATGCTAAAATTGCCAGTATCTTTCATGGTACATGCAAGGCAATGTGTATCTTGGAACCAGCATGAAACTTGAAAACAAACTTTTAATTAGTTGAGCACTGTAACTTGCGTTCAGTGACAGCTCCTGCAACTGATGAATTAACATT